>NC_083447.1:27213155-27503433 GCF_020745735.1 Hemiscyllium ocellatum | reverse complement strand
TCTACGTGCGTATCTCTGTGGGCATGTGTTATGTGTGTTAGCGTCAGTATCTCAGTTTGTGTGTACATCTGTCTGCATAGCTGTGCAATGTTGTTTTTGAAGTAGATAGATTGAAATTGGAATCAAAGTCTCCCTCTCCACTCCTCTCTGTCTGTCCCTGTTGTTCATAGATTTCACAGAATTGCTACATGTGGAAACAGGCCCTTTGACCCAACGCATCCACACTGACCCTTCGAAAAGTAACCCCTCCAGACCCATTTCCAAACCATCCTATGTTTTACCCCTGAATAATGCCCCTAACCGACAATCCTGAGCACTATGGACAATTTATCTTGGCTAATTCACCTAATATCCATTTCGTTGGACTGTGGGTGGAAACCAGAGCACACTGAGGAAACACAGGCAAACATGGTGAGAATGTCAAACTCCACACAGACTGTCGTCCGAGGTGGAATCGAGCCTGGGTGCCTGGCACCATGAGGCACCAGTGCAAACCACTGAGTTTTATGATTAGATTCTTACAATACCTCCCCTGCTGGCCTCCCCGCACCACTGCATCAGTGGCACAGTTTTTTTTTCTTCTCTGAGAAATCCTTTGCTGTAATCTCTCAAATTGCATGGCCGTTTGATTTTTCAAATAATATCTTTGGAAGCACAGAACAGTTTTGTCTGATACTAAGCAATGTTGTTCCTGCGTCATTACCACACCACTGGGCCTTTTTCGGGACTTTTCAATACTTTCTCACATATTTTTAAGCATTGAAAGTCACAGAATGAGAAATAAATTCCCTCATACCCTGACAAAATGGTTCACTCAGGGTGGGCATTTAAATTCTGACAGGCCCAAGTATATTACAACCCTCCAGCTACCAGCATTGTGTGTGTGGTGTTGGGGTGGGGTGGGGTGGTTTTTGGGGAGGTGTATGTGTTGACGTTGCTGTCAGTTTTGGATGTGATGTGAGATGCTGCCCTCTCTCCACCCAGACTGAATCTTCGAAGTTAACACCCTCTGCCGCTGTTACTGCAGTAGGTGTGGAGGCCTGTTGAGGGAGAGATTGTGTCATTTTAAACACCGCAGACACTGTCAGACCTTGCACCCATGTATAGATACTCACAGAGTCAAATGCAGATACACAGGTAAATTCAGCGCGGGGTGGGTGGGGTTGGGTTGCGGAGATGGATTTCGGGCACTCCACCACCCGACTTCGCTCTTTCAATCCTATTCCGACTGTTTCTCCCTGGAATAGGAGACGGTGTAATGGGGGGGGGAGGGGGGGAGGGTGGGAGTTGGTGACATGTCCAGAGGGAGTCAGTCACACTGTTGTATCCATACTGTCTCTAATAGTGAAGGAGCTATAGTAGAGGAGAAAGAGAGTGAGAGAGAGGGGGAAGGTGCTGCATGCTGTGTGGTGAGCCAGACCATGATCGCTGGGTCTGGCGGTGGGGCCTCCTCTGGGAGGAGAATGGTCCCCCTCTGTACTAGACAATCCACCAGGACCTCCGTGCCCCTGTCGACAAACCGGGTGTAATTGCCCCTTATCTGCCATGCTCAGAGTAAATTGTGCAAGGCAGCTCTAACCTGGGAAAGCTCAACCATGTGCCTATTGGACTTTTAAAGATGGCACCAGTGCCAAGGATCACGAAATACCAAAGGCATGCGGGTGATGGTGAGTATCTCCAACCTTGATGGGTGGGAGAATCGGGCTGGTATTGAAGGAGAGGGACACCATGGGTGGGGTGAGTAGCTAATGAGGTGAGTCCAATAAGATAGCAACAGGAAACTAGCTCAGCCTCGTGCAGACAATCCCTCTGTCACACTCAATGAAAATGCAACTGAAACAAATTATTGTTTGGTTCAACCCAATGAGTCGAAGACTCTGCTGACCCCATCCCAGTGACAACCCTGCAGCTGCTTGACCAATGCACTCCATCACAGAGAAGGAGCTAAACGTCACCTTATCCTTGGGAAATAAGGCAGTGGGAGGGGTGGTTGAAATATCAGTGGGGGAGCACTTTATGGCAAGTCATCATAATTCTATCAGTTTTAAAATAGAAATGGAAAGGGATGAAGCAGGTCTAAAATTTAAAGTTCTAAATTGTTGAAAACCAATTTTGATGATATTAACTAAGAATTTTCCAAAGTCGATTGGGACAGATATCCGAAGAGAAGGGGGGTTAGTTGAGAAGTGAGAAGCCTTCAAAAATGAGATGTCAGGAGTACAGAGACATTTTGTCCCTGTTAGGGTGAAGGGTAAGGCTGGTACGTGTAAGGAATGCTGGAGATTGGAGAAATTGAGGTTCTGGTCACGGAAAAAGGGAAGCATACGTCAGGTATTGACAGCAGGAATTGAGTTTTTTTTCTTAATTCATTCATACGATGAGGGCGTCCCTGGCTAGGCAAGCATCTATTACCAATCCCTAATTTCCCAGAGGGCAGTTAGCAGTCAACCACATTGCTGTGAGTCTGGAGTCACTTGTAGGCCAGGCCAGATAAGAATGGCAGTTTGTTTCCTTAAAGCATATCAGTGAACTAGATGGATTTTTCCAACAATCGGAATGGTCATCATCAGCCTCTTAATTCCTGATTTAAAGTGAATCACGAGAAGAATCTGAAGGCAACAAGAGTATAGTTAAGAGTGAAATTGGGAGCATAAAAATGGGACATGTGATAACTTTGGCAAATAGAGTTAAGGAGAATCCAAAGAATTTCTATAATTATGTCAAGGACAAAAGAGTAACTGTGGAGAGAATAGGACATCCTTAAAGATCAGCAAGGCTGCCCATGTGCAGGACCATAGGAAATGGGGGAGATACTGGACGAATATTTTGTTTCAGTATTTACTGTGCAGGAGGATATGGAAGCTAGAGAACTTGGGAAATAAGTAGTGATATCTAGGAAAGTGTCTGCATTACAGAAGAGCTGCTGGAGGTCTTAAAACATGCAAAGGGAGGAAAATGTCCTGGCTCTCATTGGATGTACGCTAGAACTCTGTGGGAAGCTATGGGAGTGATTGCTGGGCCTCTTGCTAACATCAATGGCCACAGGTAAAGTTCCGGAAGACTGGAGGTTGGGTATCTTGGTGCCACTACTTAAAGGATTGAGAAGGGTAATAAGGAAAAGCTAGTGACCCTGATGTCAGTGGTGGGTAAGTTGTTGGAAGGGATTATGAATCATCGGATTTTCAGGTATTTTGAAAGGTAACGAATGATTAGGGATAGTCAACATAACTTTGTGCAAGCAATATTGTGTCTCACTGACTTGACTGAGATTATTTTGACGAAGCGATTAAAAAGATTAATTAAGATAGAGTTTTGTACATTGTTGATATGGACTTCAGTAAGGCGTTGAATAACTTTGTGCCTGGTCATCTGGTTTAACAAGGTTGGTTCATATGAAAGTCATTTGGATGCAAAACTAGCTCAAAGGTAGGAGGCAGAGGGTGGTGGTAGAGAGTTGAAATGTCCTGGAAAAGGTTTGCCATATTTCCCATGTTGTGCAGAAAGTCCAGTTTATGGAGTAATCCTCTAGCACGGCCTGCACAGCCTTCCATCTTAGCAGTTACCTTACCCCAGTTTATGGTGTCTGGGCTGGTTCTCTGAAGCAGATTCAGAATTTGAGGCAATGGACCATTCCAGCAGATTTGGCAATGTTTTTATTCTTTGTTTGCATTCTTGTGAATTGGCCCACTGTTGTCTCATTTATCCAGTTATTCCAATCTCCCATCTCCTTATCCATATTTTCAGCAAGTTATCAGTTAATAAGTTATTTGTTTTTTTTCTGTATCTTTCCCTGGCCTTAGTTTTTGACTACCTCCTGTATCGATTGCTGTCATTGTGAAGCTCAGAAACAGTGAAATGGTGTGTGTCAGGCTGTTGTTCAATTCCCGATGCTTCCCATGTGGTTCTCCATGGACAGGGGTGTTCCAGCCGCTTTGACTCATGTGTTTGAAATCTTGGTATGCGCCTGCTCACGGAACACCTCTGTTTGTCTCTCAGTTGATCGTGCAGTCAGTAACACGAGGAAAATCCTGGAGTCTAATTGTAAAGGAACAGGCACCTAACTTGGAGCTGAGGGGCTTCTGACTGACTCCTGTTATTGAAAAGTTAGTGGAGATGCTGGGGATGGTTTGCTGGAGGTTGTAATGTGAGCTGCCTCAGACATTCAGGGAGATCTTAGGATTTGCTGACCCAACTCTGGGTCATGGGGACTGTAGTTACTGGGTCTGTAACATGAATAACAAATGGAGCAGAGGCTGCAGAGAAGTAAAGCTCTGAAACCACGCAGTGAGTGTGTGTGTGTGGAAAGGGATGTTCTGTATCTGTCCGTGTTTTTGCCTGGACAAGCACATACTCTCACTCTCCCCGTGACATACACTGATGCACACTCTCCATATCTGCTCCACACACATTCTCCCTCTCCTCTCTCACATGCACACACGCGCGCTCCATTCTTTCACACGCACGCATGCACACTCTCCCTCCCACACTTTGTAAATAAAACCAGTCTGACTCCAGATGAAGATGCAGATAGCGTCCAAACAAGGTCTCACGCTTAGAATACATTGTCTGACCGCAAGTGTTACTTCATTTACTTGAAGGTATTTCCAGGACTGACTTGAAATAAATTCTGTGATTTGCATATTAATCAATCAAATTTTCTCATCCCTTACTATTAGAGACTGGTTTGATCCTGTATCTCTCAAAATTATAACTTCTTGCCCTTCTCCCCCTGTTAGTTCTGAGTAACCGTTACTCACAGAATTGAATTCTTTATATATATCAGGTAATAAATCCACATCCAGCCCCTGCCTAGGCTGTGCACTTTCCTGAAGCTCCTCAGCTCGTGTTGGGGTCTCCTTTAAAACTTTCACTAATGCCACTGGCTTAGCTTCTTTTACGAAATCTTTTCCCACAGCGCCTTTCATAACGATCAGCACTGTGACCATACGTATCCCTCCTTATGGCAGTGAAAACATCATTTCCTAGTGCCCTTCTGAAACCACCGACACTGTAATTTTCTGTGTCCCACTCCATTTCAGTGAAAACACCTGAGACCTTTCAACTCCTTTCCACTCTCTTGGGCATCTTCTTTAACCTGTGGTAATCTCTTATTCTCTACTCTTTCTTTTATAGTGTAGCATCTCCCCTTCTCCCAAATTCTAACCCTCACAGGACGAAATTCTGGCTGGAAGCTTGTCTTATGCAGCAACATGTATTCATCTGCTAATTCTGCTGCCCTTCTCAATTCCTGAACTTTCTGTTCCTCCAGATAAATTCTTACCATTTCTGGAAGTGAGTTTTTAAACTCCTCCAGTGGAATAATCTCCCTTAGCGCCTCATAGGTCTTACCTATCTTTAAAGCCCGCACCCATCTATTAAAATGTCTATGTTTAATTCTTTCGAACTCAACATAAGGCTGACCTGGTTCCTTCCTTAATTTTCAGAACTGCTATCTATATGCTTCCAGTACCAATCCGTAAGCACTTAAAATAGCTTGTTTGACCTCTTCATAATCTTCTGATCCCTCATCTGACAGCGCAGCAAATACCTCACTAGCCCTGCCTACCAACTTAATCTGAACAAGCATTACCCATAGATCCTTGGACCACTCCACCTGCCTAGCCAAACTTTCAAATGAAATAAAGAAGGCTTCAACACCTTTCTCATCAACACGTGGCAAATTTTTGACACAGTTGTATCGATAACTAACGCCCCTTTTAATCTCCATCGTGTTAACTTGACTTTGCTGACTAAATTGCAATTTCTCAAGTTCGAATTCTCTCTCTTTGCTCAGCTAAGAAATTTCCTTCTCTTTTTCTCCCTCTGTCTTCTCTGTTTGATCAGCTAAGACCCTTCTCTCTTTCTTCTCTCTCTTACTCTTTCCCTTTGTTTATCTTTAAGCTGCATTTTCTTCAATTGTAATTTAAGTTTTTTTTTCTAAATCCCCTGCACTTGTCTGTTTCTCTGACGCACTTTAGTGTTTCAGTAATTTCCTGACAATTTCTGTTTTACTCTTGTTCTTGATTAGACCCAAATCTAAGTTCTTTGCTACTTCAGAAAGTTTGGCTTTTATCTTTCCTTCTAAACGCTCTCGGCAAATATGGGAATCATCTTCAAACCCCAGAACCTCTTTAACATTTTTAAGAGCCATTTCTCTCACTTTTAACTTAACCAACCACAAGTCACTGAAATTTAACAAACCGTCTCACCGACGTTTTATTTAAAGCTCTCGTACAATAATGTGCAAATAATTAAACCTACTGTGTGTTTTTCACAGCCCAAACCTATTTAACTCTGCCCAAATCTCAGACTGTATCTGTCTAAACCTATTCAAATCGCAAACGAAAGCCTGCAAACTGTTAAAGTTCAGCTCATGCTGGAATCTGTTAAATTTCGAGAGGCAAAGATCTCTTTACAGAGCTCACTATTGAAAGTAAAACTAACAATTTGGTTAGTTAAGTCCAACAGAGAATATTAAAATGAACAACTAATTAGAACTCATTTCGTTAAACCTATTTTATACCTACCACACTACAATACTGGTCCGATAAAACAAAACACTATGAATAATATTTTCAAAAAATATATCCCACTTAAAAACCAGTCAGCTTTTTAAATTCTCCTTTGTAGATGTTGCTTGTAGATTTTTTTCTCTAGTACCTCTTCGATGTTCTGCTGTACAAACCTCTTGTAGACAGGCACTTTTATAAAGCTTTTCAGCTAGTATTCTATCTTTGTGGCTGCCCTTGGCAGTTTTCCCCCTAAATATTCAACACGACCGGTTTTATACATCAAAACGTTGGATCATTTCATTGATTTTGAAGTCATAAAATACATTATATTTCAAACTCGATTGGATTTCAGTGCATTTGGGCATAATTTAAACTGACTGGCCCAATTTGAATTTGTTTTTGTTCCATGGCAACTCAGCATCACTGTTGATTTCACAGTCAAATTTTATACTTTAACTTCTTTCAGAACAATATACACCTCTACACCTTCATAACAATATCTTTTGTTTTCTGTAAACTTGATGATCTTAGAAAGTTCACACAATAACATATTCTGTTCCATAAAAATACCGTTTACTGTCATCCTTCCTTTAGCTAAATCTTTCTTTCCAGTTATGATTCCAGTTACTAACAATGTTACTGGCATTCTTCAACAAAGTAATACATTGTGTGTGTGTGTGTGCGTGTCTCTCTGTGTGTGTGTGCGTGTGTGTTTTTTGATTAATCTGCTATAATTAAACTGACATGAAAGAATGAGATGCAATCACATTCCAATAAGAAGAAGTAAATGTGCAACATTTCCGAGCTTTCTGATATTAAAAAGGTGCAAAAATCTCCTTTATTCAGGATCGAAAAGTGAGCACATGACTTTCATGTACAGGATGGAAGTAATTTAATGAACTTTTACTGGGACTATTGAAAAACCAAATATTTAGTTTTCTCCTGAAAGTTTAAATTCAGCATTTTTCAAGTCTGAGTTGCACATGTTCTTATCAATATGCAATCGTTATCAGTGACAAAAGCAGAAGTTTCTGGAAATGCCCAGTAGCTCTGGCAGTATCTGTTGTGAGGAATCAGATTCTACATAAATTAGTGGAATAGGTCTTGGATGTTTACTTTTCGCCAATAGTGTTCAGCAATGTACCGGTTAGATGCATTAGTCAGGGGTAAGTGCAGAGTAACAGAGTAGGCGGATGGGTCGGGGTACGTTACTCTTTGGAGGGTCAGCGTGGTCATGCTGTGTGAAACGGCCTGCTTCCCCATCGTAGGGATTCTGTGATTCTATGAATTCTTCATACAAAGGGCGGTTAGTGCCAGCATCAAGAATGTTTCAGAGCATGTTCATGGCATAGTGAACAGCCAGTGGTCATGGTACACGTTGGTGCCAATGACATAGGTAAGACGAGTGAAAGGTCCTGCAAAAAAGCTCAGAGAGCTCAGAGTGAGTTTAAAAGCAGGATCTCCAGGATTGTAATCTTGGGATTGCTCCAAGTGCCACCTGGAAGTGGGACAAGAAAGAGGAAGATGGTCGAGTTGAAAATGTGGTAAAACCTTTAACTAAACGTATGCAGTATTTGGAGTAAAATGAATGAGCTGACAGCTCAAAAAAAGGTAAATCAGTATGGCCTTGTGGGAATTACTGAAATGTGATTACAGGAAGGTCAGGACTGGAGTGTTAAATGCCCAAGGAGACTCTATTCAGACAAGCCGGAACAGCAGGTGGAGTGTCTATATTGGTTAAGGATAATGTCAAGGCTGCATTAAGAAATGATACTAGCACGTAGGACGATAATGATTAATCAGTCTGGTTCGAAATAATACACATGGAAAAAACCCATTGATAGGAGCATTTCCAGCCCACAAGCTCCCACCCCGGCAACCTACTTTCAAAGTAGCGAATGGCATGAAGCAGGGAATATTGATGGCTTGAGACAAGGGCACAACAGTAATCATGGGTAATTTGAACATTCATATTTACTGGACTAATCATTTTGGCAAGGGGAGGCTCAGAGGGCGATTCACCAAATGTATGAAAGATTATTTCTTTTTTAAGTAAAATGTAATCTAACTAAACAGAGAACTGGCTTTGGTATTGCGTAATGAGAAGGCTTGATAAATCATATTGTAGTACTGGATTATTTTAGAAAGAGTGACCACAGCATGCTGGGGTTTCACATTCAGATTGAAACAGGAAAGACAGAGTCACATATGAGAGGTTTAGTGTTGGACAATGATAATTTTACTGGCCTGAGGAAGGGGTTGGCTCGAGTGGACTTGGCAAAACATTAAAGTGCAAGACAATTGAAGAACAGTGGCAACTACTTAGCGAGATCATCAAACCTCTCAATTAAAGTGTAATCCTGAGTGGAACAGGAATTGTAAAAAGATGAAAAGTGATCCATGTCTTAACAAGGAAAACAATAATAACGTGAAGGTGATAGCCTGGTTGTATTATGTTCTGGGGACAGGCTTCAAATGTCACCATGGTAGATGGTGGAAGATATTTTCAACATAAAACAGGGATTAAGAGTCTATCAATGATAATGAATCCACTGCTCATTGTTGGATACACCCATCTGTTTTATGACTTTCCTTTCTGGACAGAAGCCACAATCCTTACCTGGTCTGACCTACATGTGACGTCAAACCCACACAAATTTGTTTGATGCTTAACTGCCCTCTGGGCAATTAGGGACGGACAATGAGTGCTGTCTAACCCAGCGACGCCATCATCTTGTGAATGAATTAAAGAAAAACGCTTACATTGTCAGCAAATGGTTACTAAAAACAAAATCAAAATGGCTACGAAGGAAAACGAGCAGTAATCATAAGAATTGATGAAGAACACTTCTCCGAGTATCAAAAAGGAAAAAAATGCTGTACCGAAATGTTGGTATTTTAGAGGATGACGGCAAGGTAATAATGGGGAACTCAGATTTGGCAGAGGCAAAACCAACATTCCTATTTTCACTGCTAGAAGATAATTTCTTCCCAAAATGTACAACAATTGCAAAGGATCTTGATGGAAATACAATGATGAGGAAGAAGATATTAAATACATTGATGGGATTAAAGTCAGGTCAGGCCCTCGGCCTAAACTCTATCAATTTAAAGGAGGTAACAGCAGAGGTACTGGATGCGTTAGTTACGATTTTCAAAACATCCCTGGATTCTAGAACAGTGCCAAAGTATTGGAAATTTAATAATGTGGCACTAGCATTCAAAACAGGAGATAGGCAAACAAATCACAAGTTATAGACAAATCAGTTTAACTTCTGTCGTGAGGAAGTTTCTTCAACAAACATAAAGTAGGAAATAACTGAACACTTGGAAAACAAAAATCAATTTACCAGTGTCAGCAAGAATGTAACCAACAATGTGGATAATTGGGATGCAGTAACTGCTGTACATCAAAACTTCAGAAGGCATTTGACAAGATGGTGCATAAAGGACTGATCTAGAAGGTTAGATTCCAGGGCTGAAGTGTAGAGCATTGAATTGGATAGAGAATAGGATGACTAATGGAAAGCAAAGCATTGGTGTATATCGTCTTATCTGGCGAAGTGAAACTACTGAGGTGCTGCAGCGTTCAGTTTTCGGACTTCAATTTTTGTTTGCAATCTGCCCAAATGACCTGGAAGGAGAGACTGAATGCAGTAACTAAATTCACAGATGATATAAAAATAGGTGGTAAAGCAGGCTGTAATGAGGAGCTAAAGAGTTTACAGATGAATATTTATAGGCTTGGAAAATGAGGCATATTGCTATATCTGGCCGATGGCGTTTAGTGTGGATAAGTGCATGCTTGAATTTCCTACCGCCAGTCTTAAAGTCTATGTTCTTGAGTTGCTCCATCTACAGTTCTTTGCATTTTATTTATCGTTGGTGGCTGAGGTAACAGGAATAGTGGGATTTTGGTTGAGAGGGAGATGCAGGTTGCTCCGTGTGTGGGGAACATGACATTAATGTGGAGAAAATATCGCAGTCAGGCCTTGTTAATTGCCACAGCAGGCCTGGCAACCAGATGGCCTATCCTAGTTCTTAATAAACCAAATCACATTGTTGCAGCCAGACAGCCAATCCATAATTAACATGCCAATTTCATAATAAAAGGACAAATGGCCATTGAGATCGGAAGTAAAGATTTGGCAAGTCCTTTTAGATTTAATGACTATTTGATACTGCAGTCTGAGAAGTGGCTGACGTACAACAAAACACTTCAGCATTTTTGAAACTTCATAGTTTAGATATTGAGTAAAAATGTTACATTATCAACATTGTTGGAAAGTGTCCATTATCTACGTCTTATGAACAATATGTTGAGTGTTTCATGGGAGAACACAAGCTTTGAAATGGTTAGAAAAGGAAAATGTGAAGAGGATATAAGTAATTTAAAGAGGTCTGGGCATGTTAAGTGAACTGGTAAATATTGGACTTTGGATCATAGTTGGGAAAACGTGCCTGTTTTTGTGAACGTTGGCGAGTTGAATGGAAAAACAGTGTATTTTTCGAGAGGCAATATAAATCTTGAAATATTTTAATACCAAATACGTTTAGAAATAGGAAGGTTTTTCTACAGTTTACACATTAATGATGAGGCCAGTTTCACTTTATAGTTACAGTGTGTCTCCTTATTATTGAGCCTTGGAATAAGGGGAAAAGCTGTTCTCTCTTCACCCTGTACATACAACTGCCAACCCCACCCCCCCCCCCACCCCCACCCCCCACCCATGCAGTTAAACACCTCCATCAGGAGCACACCTGATCATTCTTTGGTTAAAAGTAAAATCAAATAAATCGAGCCTCCCTTCAGTTTGAATGCTCTCTTGTCTTGTTACTTCTGAAATGTATCACATTTATCAGTGTAAATTTCATCACTGATTGATCTGGCCACCTGAACAATCGGTTTATACCCTCCTGCACACTCACGAGTTCTTTCTGGCTGTGAGTAACCATCTCATCTTTGTGTCATCAACAACATTATTTATCATTTCCCCAATCTCCATCCCTCCAATTCTTATCATCATCTTTTATGAAGTTCACTATATAGCCTTGATTTTCTTCGTGTTTTTCAGACGTAGTCCACAGGAAAAGAACTGAGAATTCCATTCTCTTGTATTTTTTTTTCTATTTCGATGAATTTACAGCAGAATGCAGTTGAGGTTTTTTCTTATTTTGGACATGGAGCTCAATTCCCCTTTTATATTAAACGCCTCTGTATGTTTTATTCATAAAGCTTGTACGTAATTAATGTTGGATTAGGTTTAGGCAGTTTTCACTGCAGCATTTGTGTTTTACGTGGACCTGGATAATGTTCTTTCTGTCGTTCCCTGCAACAGTCAGAGCTGAAGGAACTTTCCGTCTGTACGATGGACACAGATTTCGTTTGAAAGAGCTAGAGAGATGAGATAAAGATTCAATTAAATTCTACATATATAGCCTCACGGCAGGAGATCAAATTATATCGTAAGACACCTTGAATTGGAAACAAATTATTAAAACATACGCCCACTTTCCTTCATTTTGTAAAAACAGGTCCAAAAAATGTTCTTAGAGAAGCTTGGATCTTACAGCTGCTCCTGGGATTGTAGGCAGTCAAATATTTCATGTAGTTTTTTTTGCAGTTGATATAGTTTTCATAGTTTATTAATGTAACATTATTTTTTCTATTTTGTTTTATTAACATTCAATTCACACCAAAAAAAACTTACGACTTTCTTCCAAACGAATATTTTTAAAAAATATCTTTTTAAGGTGGTTTACGAAAAAAGAAATGTCTATTTATGTTTTAAAATGTTTCTTTTATTACACAGCAATAGATGTTTTAGTATTGAAAAGTTAATCAGTTTTTTTTAGAAAAATACAACGGAGTTGTCTCTTCATTCCAGAGAGTTCTACACATGCTCATGTCCGGAGAAGATTTTTCTTCTCAGAATTTGTTGTAGGGGAATACTTTTAGTGATTTAATTAGCTAAATGGTTGATTTTATTTAGTTTTTGTATGTTTGAAACGTATAAGTATATATTTTGCCATTGTCTGTAGGTAATGAAAGGTAACATAATGTGTAGTAAAAGAAATCCTGCTTTTAAGGTCACATTTAAGGGACAAAGAGGATGGCTGGTAGATTTAGAAAATAAATCCAGCAACTCAGTCAGATAGATGGATGGCAGTCAGAAAAGATAGGAATATAGTTCAAAATTCTCTTGTGGCTATACTTCTATCAAAATGATTTTCAGTTTTTATAACTGCTGAAGGGAATTGTGTCTCTGAGTAAAATGGAAGAGCCACCAGTTATTGGACACATGGAATGATTCTTATGTTCAGCAGCGTTTGACAATATTTAGTAGAATTATTCCTACAGTGAACTCTTCTGTCAGGGGCATCAACAGGAGATTCTATGGCAGTGACCATAGATTTAGGATGGTTTGTTGCTTTCCCTGTGCTAGGATTAAGAACATCTCTAAACCTTTCACGTACATTGTTAAAGGTGAAATTGAGTAGCCAGAAATTATTGTAGGAATGATAATTTAGGGAAAGTACAGAATGAATTTAAGAGGGGAGGTCGAAGATTAAAAATAAAACCTTAAAAGTAGTTATTTCTGATTTACTCCCAATGCCAACCCCAACCGGCAAGGAACACAAGGTTAAAGGAGAAAAATCAATGGCTGAAGAACTATTATGTCGTTGAGGGATTTCGGTTTTTGGGAAATAGAAATCTATTTTAGAATAGAAAAGACCTGTTCAGAAAGGAATGGTCGAATTTAAACTGGAAAGCAACCAATACCTTCGCAGAGAGATTTGCTCATTCTATGCAGGGAGACTTTATATGGATAGAGACAGCAAAGGGGATATTCCAAGTAGCATAACAAATTGTAGGATGGATGGAGAAGTTTATGAATGCGAGAAAGCATGTCAATTAGAAAAGAAAGACGAGAGAGTCAAGAGTATACAGTAATTCTGAAGCACTCAACTGCATTTATTTAAATGTAAGGGGTCTTACGGGGAAGGCTGATGAATTCAGAGCGTGTTTAAGAACATGGGACTGGGACATCATATTTATTACAGAAAGTTGGTTGAGAGATGTTCAATTCGAGAGTGTAGTGCTGGGAAAGCATAGCAGGACAGGCAGCATGTGAGAAGCAGGAAAATCAACGTTTTGGCAAAAGTCCCTTATCAGGAATGAGCTGATGAAGGACTTTTGCCTGAAACGGCGATTTTCTTGCTCCCCAGATGCTGCCTGACCTGCTTAGTTTTCCAGCCCCACAATCTCCAGCATCTGCAGTCCTCACTTTCGCCTGAGAGATATTCAAGACTGACAATTCAATGTTCCAGGTTTTAAGTGTCACAGAAAGGATAGAAAAATCATTCAGTTAGCTTTGAGGGGAGGTCTGCCATTTTTGATTAAGGAATAAATTAATGATGCAACTGAGAAAGTTATGTCTGAAAAAGCATCCAGTTAAAATATACGGGTAGCAATAAAAATAAGAAAGCAAAGATCTGTTTGAAGAGTTTGCACGAAATGCTCATTTGTGACAAATCGTCCAGTGAAAATACATTGGTAGGAATTAAAAATAAGAAAGGAAAGAGCACGTCAATGGTATTGTACTGAATGCTCTCCAACAGTAAGAAAGAAATTGAGAAACAAACCCGTAGGGACATCTCGGATATATATAAGCTTAATAAAGTTGTAATACTGGGGGATTTTAATTTTCTAAAATTGATTGGGACTACCACAGTATTATAGGGTTGGATGGTGAAAAAATTGTCAAATGTGTTCACGAAAATTTTCGTCATCAATATGTAAACGATCCCCAGGAGATGGGGAATAAAATTCCATTCCTGGTTCACTAGACAGCAACAAAAAAACAACATTGAGTGCACCTCATATTCATTCAGCTTGAACTGTATTTGTCCACTATGCCACCAGTTTTGGTGTCATCTGCAAACTTACTAACCTTGCCTTCGATATTCTCACGCAAATCATGTAAATAAATGACTAACAATGAACACCCAGAACCCACCTATGTGGAACACTGCTGGGCACAAGCCTTCAGTCCGAAATGTAATCGCCCACCATTTCTCTCTGTCTGCTGCCATTGTACCAATTGAAATTGCTGGAGAGAAACCCCACAGTTCTGGCAGTATCAGGGCAGAGAAAAATGGAATTAACTTTTTTTGGAGTCCAATATGACTTGTTCAGAACATGTTCATATAAGACTTGATATGTTAACTTTGTGTCTCTGCCCAGATCCTGCGTCATCTGTTGCATTTCTCCATCATTTTTCATTTGTATTTCAGATTTCCACTATCTCTAATATTTTTCTTTTTTTTAATTGGTCTAGATGCTGAACCCGGTTATATTTGGACAAGATGCTCCAATCCTGTTCCCATTACTTATCCCAGTGACGCATGTATTACACCTGATTCTGTTTCTTCTTTAAGTTCCACAAATAAATGTGTAGATCTCATGAAAGTGATTTTGATTTAAAAGGCCTTTTGGAGACAGACAGCTACACTCAAAGAAAAAAATAGATACGGTTAATTAATTATGACATTGTGCGTTTTATGACTCACATTGTCTCCTCAGTCGCTGAATATTTTCAATGTATTTCTCTGAATAATTGGACATTGGTGAGAGCACTGTTGGAGTATTGCATGCAATTCTGGGCTCCTTCCTATCATAAAGATGTTGTGAAAAGTTTCAGAAAAGATTTCCAAGCATGTTGCCAGGATTTGAGGATCTGAGCTACAGGGAGAGGCTGAACAATCTGGGTCTGTTTTCCCTGGAGCGTCATAGGCTGAGGGGTGACCTTAAAAACATTTGAGGGGCATCCAGAGGATATATAGTCAAAGTGTTTGCCCTGGGGTCGGGGAGTCCAGAACTAGAGGGAATAGGTTTAGGGTGAGAGGGGAAAGATATAAAAGAGACCTAAGGGGCAACGTTTTCGTGCAAAGGGTGGTACGTGTATGGAGTGAGCTGCCAGAGAATGTGGTGGGGGCTGGTACAATTGCAACATTTAAGAGGCATTTGGATGGGTATATGAATAGGAAGGGTTTGGAGAGATATGGGACTGGTTTTGGCAGGTGGAACTAGATTGGGTTGGGATATCTGGTCGGCATGGACGGGTTGGACCGAAGGGTCTTTTTCTATGCTGTACATCTCTATGACTCTGTGGTTATCATGCAGCCCATCATCTCTGTACCAGCTCGGTATGAGCTGTATCCTCACCCTAACTCTGCTGCAACTCACTGTAACTCATTACAGTTTGCTATCTATGTCTGATTTTATTTCTAAATATCCCGTCTAGATGTAAACAATCTTAACAACCTGCATAACCTGTGATTAAACAGTATCTAGAGTATAATTCTGTACATCACATTTAAAGATGACCTGTTCTGTTCACATTGTCATTCATCATTCCATGTACCAAAGGTTATTTGTTCTCTTGCTCTGCGTTTCATTTCATTCCATTTGTCAGAAATAGTGATGGTTGAAGATTCGTGACTAGGAGTTACTATACTCCCTTCAGGGATCTTCATCCTCTGGCCCCAGTCCTTTCTGTCTCATAGCCAATATAACATTCATTCCTTCCCATACACCTTAATTCATGACATTTAATGAACAAGGTTTTGGTACCTTGTTATGGAGCAGGCCCGACGCCTCAAAACATTTTTGAGCAAATAGCCCAGACCGCAAATTTGTTATTTTTTGAAGGTGATTGCATGGTGGATATTCCCAGACTGAATTAGCGACGTTTACACCAGCAGAATTTAATTATAAAAGTAAGGAATAAAACACAACTACCTGAAAATCCAGTACCTGAATAATTCATCCTAACCGAACATGACAGGCTGACACAACTTAATGATGTTGTTCCAGATTACTTGCAATAATCACAGAAACAAACCCCTGAGCACAAAGAGTAAAAATTACACAGATAAAGCTTACAAAGGTTACAAAGTCAGAGGGCAGAAGGAGGAGGAGAGGGTCTAGTTTCAACCATGATCCTGACTCAACTAATCCTTGAATTGTACTGACCTGTGCAGCTGGAGAGCTGGCCACATCCCCTTGCTTACACCAGTATTTTCTAGGAGACTTGAAGGCCTTCTGCCCGAGACATTATTTGTTAGGTAAAAAACAAAGCACCCTAATAAAGCATTCAAAATTGAGACATGTTGGAACCTTGGGATGGTTAGAAAATCTCTGAAAACAGTTCAAGAACAACATAACATTGTAAAGTGTCTACCTTTGTGACAACTCCCCTGATATAAAACTGAATCATCAATATCCAAAGATGTCTTCAGGTTTCAAACCCCTCCACGCCCCCCCCCCCCCCCACCAACCCAAAAAATTGTGATCAGTACACTGAAATACGGATGTATGTACATTTACTATAAACATACAAAAATGCACAACTACATCCGGATTCAGTGTGTGGTAATCCCATCATTGAGTGCCTCAATCTGTCATTCAGTATTGGCAATGCATCAACAATCATGTTTTCAAGACCTGCCACATGCACAATTTTTTATTTGAATGGCTGCACCAACAGGCTCCAGCAAAACAGTCTCGCATTTTTGTACTTAAATTTCTCCGAAAACGTCAATGGTTTATGATCAATGTACATGGTTGTCTCAGATGTGTTGCTGCTAATGTAAATACTGACACGTTATAGTGCCAACACAAAGCTCACAGTCACTTTCTCAACTGTTGAATATTTCTATCATTGAGCATTCAAGTTCTCGGAGAAATACTTAATAGGTATTTCTATCTTCTCGTCGCTTTCCTGCAGGAGCCCAGCACCGACACCCACATCACTCACATTTAAAGCCACTTTGAATGGTTTTGCATAATCAGGTGTGGCTGATAGTGGGGCAGTGGTTAATACATATTTCATGGCGTCAAATGCCTTTTGACAGTCCTCTGTCCACTGAAACTTCTTGCCTTTCTTCAACAATTCAGTGAGTAGAGCAGTCAGATTGCGAAAATGAGGCACAAACCTTCGATAAAATCTACACAATTCCAGGAACCATCGTACTGCTCCTTTTGTCAACGGTATGGGAAATTCCCCAATCGCCTTCACTTTTACATCCCATGATACCGTTTATCTGTGTCCAATAGCATGGCCCAGGAAGGTGATTTGAGCTTTGGCAAATTCAATTTTTGCCAGGTTTACCACCAAGCCTGCCTTCCGAAGCCAATCAAATAAATCCAATAAATGCTGTAAATGTTCCTTCCATGACTGACTAAAATTCACCAGGTCATCAATGCACATTACACATTGGATAATCTTGTAACTTATTGGTTAGCCCCTGAAATGTGGCCGTCACGTTTTTCATACCAAATGTAAGTTGCTTGTCCCAAATTTTGACCACAGCCTTCCAATGGCGGAACTGGGCATAGATCAATCTTTTTAACTGCATTGACTTTACGATAGTCCACACAGAACCGTTTGGTACCATTTGGCTTTGGCACCATGACTATGGGTGAATTCCAGTTACTGTAACGCACGTTGATTATGCCATTTAGAGCATGCATTCAATCTCCTTCTGAACCTGTGCCAACTTTAGAGGATAATGCCTGTAAGGATGTTGGTTAATCATAACAGCATCTCCTATAGCTACATTATGCACAATTGGGTTAGTACTTCCAAGTTAATTTCTGCATTTCTTCTCATATAATAGTAATAACTCTTTCTAGTCATTACAATTTTTCTCAGAAAAGTAACTCAATAATTTATCCCAATTTTAGACAACTACCTCATTGTCCACTTTATTTAAGGAACGCCATAATCATTAACACCTGCTCCCCTTGCTTTCCTTCCCTGTCAAAATACCTTTTGAGCATATTCACATGACATACGCTGTGAGATGTCTTTCTGTCTGTAGTCCTTCTAAAGTAGTTACCCCCACTCAATGTCCTTTTTATTTTATGAGGTCCACTAAACCTTGATTTTCACCTATCACTGGAAGTAAAAGAAATAACTTATCCCCGATAGCAAAATTGCAAATTTTAAATGTCCTGTCCGCTTCCTGTTTTATTGCATGCTGCAATACTTTTAAATACTGTCCAGCCAATTCCCAAGCGCTATTAATCGTTCCCAAAGAATTGAGATATAGTCCAAAAGTGTGACCTTTGATTTCTGATTTACTTCTTTCTCCTTAATCAACAACTCACTAGAACAAAGGACCCAATACCCAGCACGAGCCAAACTAACGTAGTTTACAAAATACCATGCAAGGACTGCACAAAACACTATATAGGACAAACAGGAAGACAGCTAACAATCCGCATCCATGAACATCAGCTAGCCACAAAACGACACGACCAGCTATCCCTAGTAGCCATACACTCAGACAACCAGGAACATGAATTTGACTGGGAAAACACTACCATCATAGGACAAGCCAGACAGAGAACAGCCAGGGAATTCCTAGAGGCATGGCATTCATCCACCAACTCCATCAACAGACACATTGATCTGGACCCCATATACAAACTACTACAGCTGAAACTGACACCCGGAAGCGGCAAGAACAAACCACTATAAATACCGGAAGAAACATCAAAGCAGCGCTTCACAGGAGGCTCCAACAGCACTGATGATGTTCCCTAGCCAGGGGACGAAACGTTTGCAGCAAAAAGTCCCAGCTCGGCGAACAGAACCACAACAACGGACACCCGAGCTACAAATCTTCAATCAGACTTTAATCTTTTATCTTTCTGCTGTGACTCAATTAGTTTAGCTGAACTCAAAATACATGCATGATCACAAACTTGCTCCTGTTTTGTCTCAACTATCTGATGGAACAAATTCTCCGTTAATGCCACTTAAGCTTCCTTATCTTTACTTTTTTGATATTGCCTGTTTCAACTGGTGACACTGGGAACTTGTTATCCCACAATCAGGAAAGTTTCCAGGATAAGACTCCTGCATTGCTTCAGTTGCCTACGTCTCCACTGGTTCTTCAACCAGAGTAAGCAGGACTCCTACCGGGGAATCAGCTATATTTTCCACAAGGATAACTTGCATTCCTGGAGCTGAGAGTTTGTCCAATACCCCTCCCACAATTGCTCCACACTTTCTTGAATATGTTATCCTCGCTTTACAAAATGTTGCACTTTTTGTCTCAAGATGAAATCCCTTTAGCAGTACATTTCCTGGAAATAGTTCTTCAGGAGTACATATCTCCTCATCTTTCAGAAGCATACACTGAGAGGATCGGTATCCCTTAATATTGCATCCTCTTTACCTGCCTATGTGAATAAACTTTCACTTTTCAGGTATATTTTCTGAGCAGATCTGTCACTTCCTCCTTAACAAACCTCCGATCAGTTTGTGCACTCTGATTCACGTTTCTAGCTTCCACTTTTTTCTGTTACCACTCCTACAAAACTCACAGGCTTATCCCGTTTTCCTGCATCTGTGATTTTTTTTCCCTCAACCCACCAACACAGTGATTTAATGTGTCCTAATTTGTTGCAATGAAAACACCATAGCTTCTTAACTTCTTTGTCTCCTTCAAGTATTTCCTTTTTAACCTGTGGAAAGTTATCATTTCAATCTTCACCGAGATCTACCTTTCCCTTTCTACGTGAGGACGTCTCTTTGCCCTAGTTTCTATCCATCATGGACTGAAATTGATTCTGGAAGCCAAAACAAGTTTTATAATCATTAATCACGAGTCATAATCATTAGCCACTTCAGCGGTCAGTCTTCCAAATGAGTTTGCACTATGTCACATTGTGAATTTTTGAACTCCTCCAATTTAATTGTTTCTCGAAGAGCATCGTAGGTTTGATCTCTTTATAAAGCTCTTATCCATCTATCAAAATTACTTTGTTTGATCCTTTCAAACTCAACATGAATTTGACCAGGATCCCTCCTTAGATTCCTGAAACATTGTCTGTAGGCTTCTGGCACAAGCTCATATGCACATGTCCCCTCCTCATTCACCCCAGATCCCTCCTCTGATAGTGTTGTGAATACCTCACTAGCTCTACCTACAAGTTTTGTTCGGGTCAATAAAGCCCACATGGTCACTGGCCACTGAAAATGTTTAGCCACTTTCTCCAAGTGTCCATCTCTGAAGCTCAAATGCTCTCCCTTTTCCTTTCTCTCCTGCGAAAGCTATTAGTTATTCTTTCTCTTTCCTCCGCTAAACCTATTCTTTCTTTTTCTTCATCTTCTAATGTTAGTCGTAGCTCAAACTGATTCATTTCTGCTTCTAACTCAAGCTGCTCAATTTGAAATTGAAGTTTAGTCATCTTTACAGATCCTGATGGAGTTTCCAGCAAATTGGAATGCTGAGCTACTGCTGCAATCATCTCATCTTTCCTCACATTAGGAGGTAGCTTCAATTCCCTTCGTCTACTAATTCTCGCTGCTTGGACTTATGTGCATTTTTTAAAACACCCAAGCTCACTTTTTCCACCTCCAAAACAAGCTTGGTTCCTGCAAGAACCATCACCATCTGAAGCATTGTTTACTCGCCAATCAACACACGAAATAAGAGACACTAACACCTGCCACTCGCTATCTAAACACTGCAAATGGCCCCCAGTCTGTTATGGGCCAAACCCAACCTCTCAAAACATTTTAAGCAGCTAGCCCAGACCATAACTTTGCGGCTTGTTGAAGGCTAGTGTGTAGCTGATATTCCCAGAGTGAATTAGCCGGTGAGACTGCCGAGATTTAAACACGTAACATTTATTCACCAACTTACTAAATTAAACATAAGGAACCGAAAATAGAATTCCTGAATAACGTATCGTATCTGAAACCAGCGTGCTATTCCGACTTAAGGATGCTGTTGCAGAATACTTGCAACAATCCCAATTAAAAAAACCCTTAGCACCAAGTGTAAAACAGACACAACTGCTGACAGCTTACAAGGTCAGAAGCGCAGAAGGAGGCAGAGAGCGTCCAGTGACCCTGACCCAACTAACCCTAGAACTGATTCAACCTGTCCAGCTAGGGAGTTGGCCACATCCTCTTGATTATACAGGTTTCTTTTTAAAGACATGAAAGGCTTCTGGATGAGGCATTATCTGTTAGGTATAAACAAAAGGGCACAAACGAACCTTTTAAAATTCTGACATATTAGAATCTTGGGTCGTTTAGAGCCTCTTTAAAGAAATCAAGGACAATCAAGGACTGGTTTTGCGACAACATTCCACGTTTGGCTTTGGACTGAATTCCACAAATGTAATTCTTACTGCTTTGAAGTCAATAAAGTGTATTAAGGTGTTCGTGAGTTTACAGAAAACAGTGCTTAATCGTATTGTGTGTTGAAGATTCAACATTTTCTTATTGCAACGAGAGGAATGTCCAGACAGATCCGCACTTCCTGTGCATGTTCAGGGCAAATATGCCCACTGAAAATCTGTTGCTAGGCACCTGTTCTAGTCGAGACGAAATCAGCATGTTAACAATATCTAGATTGTGTTTATTTTGGGTGGTCATGGTGGAGCGGTCAGGCAGTTACACTATTGCAAATGGACAACACAGCAGAAGCATCGAGCCTGCGACAAGAAAACATCCATCATTCTCCCTCACAACTAACTTCACGACAGTAATTGCTGATGGAAGATGTGACCATTAGCCAGCAATGTCAACATTCAATTCAATCCAAATGTTATTGTGAACTGAAGCTAGAATACTGAAAGGAGTTTACTGGATTTGTTTGTTCAGTGACTGTGATTGATGTCAGTCTCCATGGATCCTAATTATGTCACTGGACGGCTTTCCTCTTCTATATGTAAAGGGCTTCTTGCAATGCTTTATCCCATTATAGCTGCGGATGCATCACCTCCAGCACGAACAGGGATCAGCTGTAGCAGAGACAGGGAGAGGAGAGAACAGAATCTGAGAACCATAGACTGGAATGTTCCAACAATGGATCAGAATCTGAGAACAACAGACTGGAATGTCGCACCAGCGGTTCAGAATCTAAAAAAATAGAATGGAATGCTGGAACAATGGACAGGAGTTTATCCTGGGGTCTTCTCCTTGTTTCCAGGTATTGGCACAGATTACCATATCGGATATATGGTGTACTGCTGATTATTCAGGCTGGTTACTATCCCATGCTTGCTATTGTTGGCGTTCCTGGTAAGTCTCCCCATCTCTATCAATTTATTAATCCCACTAGCCATGGCGAACTTCAGTGATATTTCGGTTATCTATATTTAGTAAAGATTGAAACTTTTGTCTTCAGTTTCAAATGCAAATCCATTCATTCTCCTCAAATTTCAGAACCGCCCATACCCCCGCCCTCAAAAACATCTGAGAACAAGACTGTTCACACTCCCAAAGTACCGATTTGCCCCTAATTGATTTATGTCTTGGTATTCTCTCCATCACCAAAGCTACCCACGACCAGCTCCATGATATCCCCAGACCCAATCTTGACGTCAGTGCAGGTGTTAAATAAACCATTATCTATACCTTGGTAAAATTCAGACATTATGGTTCCAGTTCTCTTCTAATCATTCTTTCTCTTACAAATGTTTCCATCTCAATCTTGTTCTTGTCTGTAAAGTAAATTCATGACAGGGACACTGTGTCAGAGTAGTAATGTCGTGTTCACGTAATTCAGTGGCCCAGGTAACTACACTCAAGACACTATTTCAGAGAATGATAGAACTTAAAATGAAATGACAGGAACAGGAAATAAAAGCGAATTTTACTAATATAATCTCACCAGTACTTCATCAGTAAGTTTATCTATTTCACTGTTGTCCTTTGTTGACGATATCCCGCATTATTATCTGGTCCAGATTAAGACTGACGTCAAACCAACTGCCTTCAGGAATTACCTCACAGTGAAAGACATTTATTGAGGTCAACAAGTGCTGCAGACATCCCATATCATAACAACATGAAAGGTTGAACAAAAAGAATGATGCTACAGATCAGAAACAAAAAGAACGAGGAAGTGCCACAGAAACTGAAGATATTTGACAGCCTCAGGTCGAGAGAAAAATAGAAGTGACATTTCGAGTCCAACGACCGTACATCAAAACTGAACGTAACTGGGAAATAGTGTGACTGATGTTGGTGACAGGGATGTCTCTTGTGAAGGGGAGAAGAAGGGAGTTGAACAGATAGAGAAAAAGTGAGAGAGGAAGAAACAAACAAAGTGATTGTTGATGATCAGCTGGAATGGAAATAAAAATCCAGATTAATCGTATTTATTTTTCTCCTGTTCCCATATTATTGAAATTCATGCCTTTGTAAGGTGTACATCAAAGTTCCGGTTTTAAGTGAGTTATGTCCCTTTGTTTCTCTTCCGTGAGTGTGATCATCTTCCTTAATTCATTAGAATGGTGGGCCAGTAATTAATTTCCTTTCCTCATTGTCCTGAGAAGGTATTGGTGAGCTGCCTTCCTGATGCACTGCAGTCCATGGGCTGTAAGTAGTCAGTGCTGAGATCCGCCCGGTTTCATTTCTTTGTAGACTTTGATGTAACAGAGTGGCTGGCTTGGCCATTTCAAATTGCAATTGTGTGTTAACCACAGTGCTGTGGATCTGGAGTCACATGTAAGACCAACCAGGTGAAGATGGTATAATTCCATCCCTGAAGGGCATGAGCGTGCCAGGTAGGACAAACACAGTGATTTCATTGATTCATTTGATTCTCAATTCCTGATATTTTATTGAATTCAAATTCCAACATTTGCCGTGGAGAGATTCAAATCCGGGGTCTGGGTCATCACCTGTGTCCCTGGGTTAATATTCCAGAGATAACACAGCTAGGCCATCACCTCTTCAACCATCTCCATGGCAATAGCGCTGTGCTGCCGGCATGGCTGTGCTTAAAGCATAGCGCTTTGCAAGGCAATGAAATGATTTGGCAAAACATACCATCCTTCTTATTTTGTATTTATGAGCAGGCGAAATGATGGGAAGTGCTCTTAGTGTAAAAGAGCTGGATTTCCTTGGTCATGAGCCACTGACAGAAGTCATACGGAGCAGTACGTAATCAGCACAGTAAATGTGTGCTGTCCTTCTTTGAAAAATGATGGAAGTATAAGAGTGAAGACACTTTATTGAAGTTGTAGAGTGATATTGAGACAGTATTTGGGGCACTGTGAACTGATCTTCTCTCCTTTTTAAGGAATGACCTCCTTGCCACAATGAGACAGTGTAAAGGTGTTACACCACACTAATCCATGCGGTGATGGTACCATGGGGAGATTGTGAAGGAAATGAGTGTTTAAATTGTAATGCGACAAAAGAATAAAATGTGATTGCAATAAAACTTGAGTGTTATTAACCAACATTCATCATTTCCAAAACAAGACATTGATATCGTGAAATATAACGTGTTTTCCGCAATACATATTTTCACATTTGGACAAATTTATGGTCGGAAACGTTTAGAACGATATGGGCCAAATGCAGGGAATGGAGTTAGCATGGATGAACATTTTAGTCGGAATGGGCCAGTTTGGTCTGAAGGGCCTGTTGAACTCTATTACTCTATGATAGTTTACATATCTGTGTGGAGCCCCCATGTTGGTTGAGTGAGAGCTCCATGCTCTGAACAAACTCTCACCTTCTGAATGTACAGTTGGAGTGAGACCCTGCACTGAGCATCATGTTGCTCACAAACCTGTCAGCAGCCACACACTGATAGGGTTGGCCATTCGCAAAAACTTCTGACATCCGTGCAGAAGATTAGTCTGTCTTCTCAGAGATGGAAGATGCTTCCTTGAGACATCGCACAAACCATCCGGTGTGTCTCCTTACCATCAGGAAACCACGTTAATGTAACGCACGTGAACTATTATCAAGGGAGCTAGGAGGAACAACATGGAGCAGTCTGTCTTTGCAGTCTCTACTTCGTTGGTTTGTCGTTTTGTAGCATCAATGACATCCTCCTATTTCACACTCCATATTTCGTCCCTCATCTACAAACCAAGGCTCTAAAGGAACCTTGCAGATCCATCAAAGTTTTACCTGCACATCCACATAAATCATTTATTGCATCCGTTGTTCCCGAGGCGGTCTCCTCTACATTGGGGAGACTGGACGCCTCCTTGCAGAACGCTTTAGGGAACATCTCCAGGACACCCGCACCAATCAACCACACCGCCCTGTCGCCCAACATTTCAACTCCCCCTCCCACTCTGCCGAGAACATGGAGGTCCTGGGCGTCCTCCACCGCCGCTCCCTCACCACCAGACGCCTGGAGGAAGAACGCCTCATCTTCTGCCTCAGAATACTTCAACCCCAGGGCTTGAATTTAGACTTCACTAGTTTCCTCATTTCCCCTTCCCCTACCTCACCCCAGTACCAAACTTCCAGCTCAGTACCGTCCCCATGACCTGTCCTACCTGCCTAGCCTCTTTTCCACCTAACCACTCCACCCTCTCCTCTGACCTAGCACCTTCATCCCCACCCCCATTTGCCGATTGTACTGTATGCTATTTTATCTCCACCTCCACCCCCCCCTCTCATTTATCTCTGCACTCTGCAGGGACCCTGCCTCTGTTCCTGATGAAGGGCTTTTGCCCGAAAAGTCGATTTTCCTGCTCCACGGATGTTGCCTGACCTGCCGTGCTTTTCCAGTACCACTGTAATCTAGACTCTGGTTTCCAGCATCTGCAGTCTTTGTTTTTACCCCATGACTGAACAAGATGTTAAGGATACAGAATAAACTTGAACCTAGTGGCAATCAATTGTAAATTCCCCACTGGTTGGGCCATTCAGAACACAATGTAGCTGGTGGAGATCAATCCTCTCAGTCCCAGGATATCTCTGTGGGCGATCTTCCGGGTAGCTTCCTCGGCACGAACACCTTCAGCTGCTTCAGCAATGTCTGATCCTCCGTAGTTCGATCAGTAGTCAGGATGCTCAGAAAAGATCGCATAAAGTATCAAAACCTGGACAACATTCAAGCTCGTGCTGTTAATATGTAACAGTACTACTGGAACCTGAACATTTCCAAAAGACTAAAAACGAGGAACTCATTCGGCATCTAAAGCTGGTTTCACGGAAATATGAGAACGCCATTCAGCTCATCGCAGCTATTGGATAAGAAGGGGCGCAGCTCGTTCACTCTCTCTGACCTATTACACAAGAAGAGATTTGGTTTAAAAATGTGAATGTTGGAATGCAGGAGGCTAAAAGAACACAACGATCTAGGCAGCATCAGGAGAAGAAGTCCACACCTTGGGTATACCCTTTCTTCAGGACTGGGGGTGCTTGTACAGATAAAGAGGCGAGGTGGGGGAGTAGGAGGAGGCGGCATGGTGAGGTGGGGAACACAGGTAAAGGATACCACCGAGTTGCTCAATGATAAGAATGAGTCCAGTTGACATCTGGACGCTATGTCCACAACTTGTGCTCATATCAACAGGCCGAGGTATATGTGTGGAGACTGTTTCGTTCTCTCAGAGGGTAGCGACTGTTGGGGCTTGTTTATCCCAGCCAGCTACACCTCTGAAATGATTTGGGGCACAGGGAGATGTTAATGGATTTTGACACATCAGGGAGTTGAGGACTAGAAAGAATTCGACATGAAAGAGAAATTGCAGTCGAGAGAGATCAGCCCTGACCTTACTGGAGGGAAGAGCAGGCTTGAGGGGCTATATAGCCTGGTGTTAGTATACCCCATAGTCCAGTCACTTTGTTGCCTCTTCCATTTCCTGTGTTACTGACTTCAAGTAGCTGAATAATCAGATACTGTTGCAGCATGATCTAAACTGGGTCTCGTTCTATCTACTCAAGGGATGATTGGTCTCCTCCTGTAACTGTATAACATGCGCCAGGGGCTGAAAGCTTCATCCTTTTCTGGTGTAACTGAAATACACTTTCTCCAATGGTCTCCCACCCTTGGAGAAAGTGATCACTGCAGATGCTGGAGATCAGAGTCGAAAAGTGTGGCAGTGGAAAAGCCCAGCATGTCAGGCAGCATCCGAGAAGCAGGAGTATCGATGTTTTATACATTCCTTATGATGGAATCATGCCGGGAATGTCGATTCTCCTGCCCGTCGAATGCTACCTTACCTGCTGTGCTTTTCCAGCACCACACGTTTGGACGTCTACCGGCCTGCCCTACTCAACTTTTCTGGTCACGTCAAAACGCCTTGCCTACTATTCCTAATCAAATCCTGTTTTCCGAATGCATGCTCATCTTCTCCCTCAGAATCTTCTCAAGTAATATACCTCCCACAGATGTTAAGATGAATGGTCTGTCTTTCCCAGGCTTTATTTTTCAGTCCTTCTTTAATAAGGGCACAACATTTGCCATCCTTCAGCCTTCGGGGATCTCACCTGTGGTAACTGATGATCAAAATTATCAGCCAGGGCCCCAAAAAATTCTTCTCTAGCCCCTTGTAGTGTTCTTGGATATATCTGGTAAGGCCCATGAGATTTCTCCAACTACAAACATTCTAGTGCATCCAATACCTCCTCTCCTTTAATATGGACTGTCCCCAAGTAATCACCACTAATTTCCCCAAATTCCCATGTATTCATGTCTTTCTCCACTGTAAATATAAAGGAGAAATATTTGTTGAGGACATCGCCTATCCATTATGGTACTACACATACATGTCCACTTTGGTCTTTGAGGGGTCCTATTCTCTCTCTAGTTACTGCTTTTCCTTTATTATACTTAAAACACCTCTTTGGATTCACCCTGATCTTCTCAGGCAAGGTTATCTCATACCCCCTATTCGTCTTCCTGATTTCCTTCTTCAGTAAACTCCTATATCCCCTGTACACCTCCAGGGATTTCCTTGATTTTAGCTGCCTCTACCTGAGCCATGCCTCCATATTTTGTTTGGTCAAAGCCTGAACATCTCTTGCTATCCAGGGTTCCTCATTCCTGTCAACTTTCCTTTCACCCCCACAGGAACATATATATCTTAAATTCCCACTTGCTGGAACTCCCTTTTCTTGCAAACAGACGACTCTAACCAACCCCTGCAAACTCCTGTCTGAGTCCATCAAAATTAACCTTGTCCCAATTTAGAACTAGAATGTGTGGTCCAATTTTTTCCCTCTCCATAACTATTTTAAAATTAATAGAACTATGGTCACTGGTCACAAAGTGCACATCTACTGTCACCTCACTCACCTGTCCTGACCTATTTTTTTAAGAGTAGGTCATATTTTGCCCCTTCCCGATTAGGACCCTCTATATACTGCTTGAGGAAAGTTTCCTGACGCACCTACTTGATTCCATGCCATCGAATGGCTCAATGCTCTGGTAGTTCCAGTCTGTTATAAAAATTAAAACCCCTATTATGACAACCTGAATGTTCCTGCACGTCTTCCCAATCTCTCTAGATATTTTTATTCCTGTAATTCCTGTTGACTATTTGGGGGCCTATAGTACAACCCCATTAATGTCACCATCCCCTTCTTTTTTTCTTAGTTCCACAAACAAAGCCTCATTGGATGATTCAACAGTTATTTTATCTCTGATCACTGCTGTGGTACTCCTCTTAAACAGAAATGCAACCCCCTCCCTTCTTTCCACCATCTCTGTCCCTCCTAATGCACTTTACCCTGTTACATTAAGCTGTCAGTCCTATCCATCTCCCAGCCATGTTTCTGTGATAGCTACTCTATCCAGCGCCGATTACCTAAACACACCCTAAATTCATTGGCCTTACCTGTCAGTCATTTTGCATTGAAATAAGTGTAATTTAATCCGTAGACATTCCTTGCTCCCTATCGTATTCCTGCCTGATCTATCTCTTCAACGTACTATTCTGAATACTGTATCTCCTTCCAGCCTCACATTTGCCTCCCAGCTCTTCAGGATACCACCTCCTGCCAATCTCGTTTAAACACTCCCTTGAAGCACTAGCAAAACTGGCTGCGAAGATATTGGTTCCCCCCCTCCCCACTCCAGTGCATGTGCCACCAGTCCCCCTTGAACAGGTCAACTCTGTCACAGAAAAGCTCCCAATGATCTAAAAATACGAATCCCTCCGCCTGCACCAATTCTTTAGTCACATATTTATCTGCAATATCCTCCTATTCTTACCTTCACTACCTCATGACACTGGAAGTAATCAGGAGATTACCACTGTCAAGGTCCAGGTTTTTAACTTTTCTCCTATCACTCAGTAATCACTCTGTAGGACCACATTCCTTTGTCTACCTGGGTCATATGTATCAATGTACACAATG
Organism: Hemiscyllium ocellatum; assembly: GCF_020745735.1. NCBI lineage: Eukaryota > Metazoa > Chordata > Chondrichthyes > Orectolobiformes > Hemiscylliidae > Hemiscyllium > Hemiscyllium ocellatum. The sequence goes on along the minus strand of NC_083447.1, from coordinate 27,473,762 downwards.
ACTTCTAGCAGCTCAAACACCCCCGCTCCCCCCAGAACATTCAGTAGCCACTGAGAGACATCCTGGACCCTGACACCTGAAAGGCCACACAACATCCTGGGTTCCCGTTTGTGTCTCCCTAACAATCTAATCTCCTATCTCGAAGGCGCTGTTTATCTTTATTCTATCCCAGAGCCAGTCGCACTGCAACCAATCTGGCTACTGCTGCTTTCCCCTGAACGGTCATTGCCTGATACCCATCCCCCATCTCCCAACATTCACAATCAGTAACCAAAATGATATATTTATTTTTGCGAGGAATGACCACAGGGGATTCCTGCACTCTCTGCCTATTCCCTTTGCCATTCTTGGTGGTCGCCCAGCTACTCTCTGCCTGGAACACGGCTGTAAGCAAGGAATGCTTGTTGGATTAAATTTCATTTATTTAAATGTAACAGGGCTGACAGGTAATGCATATGAACTCAAGGCGTTGATCCTTCCATGTGACTGGGATATTATAGTCTTTACACAAACATGGCTAAGGGGGGACATGGGCGTTACCACCTCACTGAAGCTCTTATCTATGAAGTTCTCAGTATCTCGGATGATCCGGAGAGCAGCCAATTGCAGCTCCTGAACACGGTCTCCCAGGAGCTGCAGCTGGTTGCACTGCCCACATGTGTAGTCATCAGGGACGGTGTAAATCTCCCTGAGCTCCCACATCCCGCAGGAGAAACATGCAACTGCCCTAACTGCCAACTCAACTGCTGTCAGACTAGCATTAAAACGACTTTACTTGAGCTTACCTGCAACTTTTGCTGTGTTGCTGCTCACTGAAGCCTGTGGACCCAAATGCAACTAACAGCACGTCAATAGACCACTCTACATTTAGTTTTAGAGGGGGACGATACAAACAGGAAGACAGCTTACGATCTGCATCCATGAGCACCAACTAGTCACGAAACGACACGACCAGCTATCCTTAGTAGCCACACACGCAGATGACAAGCAACATGACATCGACTGGGACAACACTACTATTATAGGACAAGCCAAACAGAGAACAGCTGGGGAATTCCTAGAGGCCTTGCACTCAACCACAGATTCAATCAATTAGCACGTCGACTTGGACCCAATATACCGACCACTTCAATGGACAGCTGGAACTGACAACCGGAAGCGGCAGAGACAAACCACTATAAATACCGGAGGAAACATCACAGAAGCGCTTCACAGGAGGCTCCCAAGCACTGACGATGTCACCTAGACAGGGGACGAAACCTCTGCAACACAAATTCCCAGCTCGGCGAACAGAACCATAACAACGAGCAGCCGAGCTACAAATCGTCTCACAAACTTTGAACATTGAAAATATTCATGTTCTGAGCAATAATTACACTATATAATGATGCTAGCCTTGCAATAATTACATTTTAAATGCTTATGCTGCACTAAATAATCAGATATTCGCGAGCATTTACAATGGGAAATAATTGGATACTGACTTTTATTCACATCAGATACATGTGCAAAACTTTTAAGTACAGGAGGAGGACATTGGCCACTGTGTGTGCATAAGCTCCAGAAGTGATTCCCAAGCCCCTCTAATTTGCCAGCCCTTTTATCTGCAGCCTGTTAAATTCACATTTCCAAATACATGCCCAGTTATAGTCATGAAACAGACCCTTCGGTCCAATGTGTCCATGCCGACAAGATATCCCAACCCAATCTTTTCCCACCTTCTAGCAACCAGCCCATATCCTGCCAAACCCGTTCGATTCATTTACCCACCCAAATGCCTCTTAAATGTTGCAATTGTACCAGCCTCCACCTCATATTCTCGCAGCTCATTCCATTCACGTACCACCCTCTGAGTGAAAATGTTGTCCTTTAGGTCTCTTTTATATCTTTCTCCACTCATCCTAAACCTATGTCCCCTAGTTCTGGACTCCCTCACCCCAGGGAAAATACATTGTCTATTTATCCTATCCTTGCCCCTCATAATTTTTAAAATCTCTATAATGTTACCCCTCAGCCTCCGATGGTCCAGAGAAAATAGCCCCAGCCCGTTCAGCCTCTCCCTGTAGCTCAGATACTCCAACCATGGCAACATCCTTGTAAACCTTTTCTGAACCCTTCGAAGTTTCACAACATCTTTCCGATAGGAAGGAGACCAGAATTGCAGCAATATTCCAAGAGTGACCTCACCAATATCCTGTACAGCCGAAACATGACCTCCCAACTCCTGTAATCAATACTCTGATCAATAAAGGAAAGCATACCAAAAGCCTTCTTCACTATCCTATTTACCTACGACTCCACTTTCAAGGAGCTATGAACCTCCACTCCAAGGTCTCTTTGTTCAGCAACACTCCCTAGGACCTTACCATTAAGTGTATAATTCCTGCTAAGATTTGCTTTCCCAAAATGCAACACCTCGCATTTATCTGAATTAAACTCCATCTGCCACCTCACAGCCCATTGGCCCATCTGGTCCAGATCCTGTTGTAATCTGAGGAAACCCTCTTTGCTGTCCACTACACCTCCTATATTGGTGTCATCTGCAAACTTACCAACTGGACCTCGTATGCTCGCATCCAAATCATTTATGTAAATATCAAAAAATTGATGGGCCAGCAACGATCCTTGTGGCATTCCATTGGTCACAGGCCTCCAGTCTGAAAAACAACCCGCCACCACCACCCTCTGTCTTCTGCCTTTGAGCCAGTTCTGTATCCAAATGACTACTTCTCCCGTATTCCATGAAATATAACCTTGCTAATCAGTCTACCACGGGGAACCTTGTCGAACGTCTCACTGAAGTCCATACAGATCACATCTACTGTTCTGCCCTCATCAGTCTTCTTTGTTACTTCTTCAGAAAACTCAACCAAATCCGTGGTGGATGATTTCCTACGCATAAAGCCATGTTGACTATCCCGCGTCAGTCCTTGTCTTTCCAAGTGCATGTACTTCCTGTCCCTCAGGATTCCCTCCAACAACTTTAACACCACAGAGGTCTGGCTCATCCACAACTCTCCCAGGCAGTTCATTCCAAATCCTAACAACACTCTGAATAAAGAAGATTTTCCTTATCTCACTCCTGGCTCTTTTGCTGATAATCTTGAAATTAGAACTCCTTGATGCTGTAATGCCAGCTAACGGAAACGGAGTACTCCTGTTTTACATCTTTTCATACTTTTGAGCAAGTACTACATCGGAAAAACAGGCAGAAAACTAGCCATCTGGATGCATTAACAACAACTAGCCAGAAAAACAGACATAAACCACTATCACTAGTATCATTACATACAGATGAGAAAGTACACCATTTCGACAGCGTCTGCACATCCATCTAGGACAAGCCAAACAGATACATGCACGAAAATTCCGAGAAGCATAGCATTCCACCCTGAAGGTCGAGTTGAATAGGATATCAGGCACGGCCAGTTTAATGACCATGCCGAGTGAAGGAATCAAATCAGTCGAAAATGTGAGTTGGGAGTTGGAATAAATTATCGAGGTAAGGCACAGATTTTTCAGAGATTCATCAATAAGAATGGAGAGTGTGGGGGATGTGAGGGAGTGAGGTGTGTGAGATCAGGGAGACAGTGCACAAGAAAATGTTAAAGTGTAAAAAGGTTGGGGGGTGAATTCTGTGAGAAACAACAGGCAAAAAAACACAGGAAAACCTGCTGTTTGTCAAAGTGAATACCTGGGAAATAATTTATTATGCTTCAGAGTAATAACATTCTTATTGTTGAGGGTCTGTATCATATTGGAGGAAATGCTGTGTTCAAGTTCTGGCTGTGACTATAATAATGGCGGCAAACAGCCAGAACAATATCAGTGCTGCTGTTGGACAGTGCTTGCACAGAACATGTGAATTACCCTGGATGTTCCCAGAGATGGTTGGGCTGTCTTTGGTTGAGTAAGTGCTGAAGCTGCATGACATGATGCTGGTTTGTAATGTAGCCACTTACTGAGTACAGTCAAAGGAACAAAGCAGCAACTGCCATTGCTTATTGTTTCAGAATATACCAGAGTGTTCATGGCTGCCACTGCAAAGAATCCTGCAATGAAAAACAGGCCGATCACGTCATTGCCAGCAAGTGCATATCCAAAGGCCTGTTAAACGTTTGTGTGGTTACCTGCCTCAACCATTCTCCTAGACAACGCATTCCAGATTCATACTCCCCTCTCAGTTTGAAAGACATTCCACAAATCCTCTTTCGCTTTAAAAGTGTATCCCTTTGTTTTTGATTCTTTGACAAAGAAAAAAAAAATCTGTTGTCTGTTCATCCTCTCCATACCTCTTATGCTCTTGTACACCTGTACCATGTTCCCTCCTCAACCTTCCCTGCTGCAAAGAAAAAACGAGCAAATTTAGCCCTTCTCTTTCATACGCACTTTTGAGTACTCACTTGTCTTGTTACTTCTGTCTTGCATCTTCCCAATTTATCGGTGTTAAATTTCATCAGGCCATTGATCTGGCTATCAGAATAATCTGTTTCTATCCTCCTATGGCCTAACACCTTCCTCCTGACTGTGATCCACCCAGGTCATCTTTGTGTCATCCATAACATTGGTCATCATTCCACTGCTCCCCACCTTCCACATTCTCACAGTTGTCATTTCTGAATATCACAAACAAACCGTGATTTCCTTTCTGTTCTCCAAATGTTATTAAGAGGATAATTTGACAATTCCAGTCTCTTGCTTTTCTTATTTTGGTGAATTTATGAGTGATGTAGTTAACACATTTTACAAGGGAGCCACAAATGGATTTTCGACACAGAGTTGAATTCACCTTTTACACTCTGCCCCTCTGCATGTTTAATTTAGAAACATTGTAAATAATTTAGGATAAACTAGGGTTTGGCACCTTGCAATGGAACGTTAGTATTTTGTGTGGAACTGTTCTTTGTAACATTCCCTGCAATTGCTAGAGTTGAAGAATTTATTTAATCTGCAGGTTGGACATGTACTCATTCATTGTTTGTTTAAATCAGCGAGTGTGATGAGCATAAATATTCAAATAAATTCTATGTTATGGGCAAACTGCAGAAGATCAAATCATATTCTCATATCCACCATGAATTGGAAGCAAATATATACTGCAAATAAAATCAAAAATATTGAAACACCACCGTAGGAGACAAAGAAAAATGTCGTCTGCACTTGATGGAGATATAGAAATATATAATACATGTCCAACCTGAACAAGAATCAAGTGATAGAAGAAAAAGTACAAGAAATCCTTTCTGTATTTTGAATGGAAACCAGATCCCGATTTTTTTGAACGGTGATGTTTTCTCATCCAATCTCACTTCCTCAAAAACAAGCTTTTCCCTGTCACTAAAACATCATCTGCCATTCTTCCTCCTCCGTCCTACTCTTTTCTTACACTCCTACTCCCCTTGCATTACCCCTTCTGCTGCTACATACTCTTCCACTGATGATCTCCCTTCACACACTTCTTCTGCCACTCACACTTTAAGTTATACCAATTCCCCAGTTAGTCCCACTTTCTATGGCCACCCCTTCCCATTTTTGCTTTCCAACTGGGATAATGGGAGCCGCTGACATCTGTGCTGCTATTTGTCATCAGTCAGTGATGAGATTGAGATGATCAATATCACATAGGAACAGACAATAGTAATTTTCTGTCACTGTCTGATGCACCGTGAACAGGCTGGTTTAGTTCGCTATGGTACAGAGTTAAGTGTCTTTCTGTCTCTCTGTCACAGCATTTAACCAAACAGCCTCATCACAAATAGGACAAACCTCTCCTCAGGATCAGAAATCCATGCATCAGTTTTCCATTAAAAATTGTGAGTAGAGTGAGCACATTGTTCAAATAGGCTGTGTACTTTGCTTTGTTCTTTATTCATTTCACTGATTTTCCAATGTCAGATGAGGTGAGGTCAGAGCAACTTGCGTTGCTTCAAAGTAGTATTTGACTCATGTGACATCAGGGATCCTGAATAAATTGTGATCAATGGGAATCGCAGGACGTTCTGCACTTGTAATTTCCTCACTGAACAAAGACACTTTCCCCAGAGCTATTGGGAATGAGAAATAAACTCTGCCCTTGCTCGTGCATTCATAAACCATGGATAAATTTGTCCTGTTAATAACATCAAGATATATTATGTTTTCAGATTGGTCTAAAGTCTACAAAAAGAAAGACCTTGCTGCTTGAGTGTCACTCCAGTGAAATTGGGACGTTACAATAAGATTATCTTCCCAATTATTTTCAATCAGTTACTTTCTGAAGACTGATCGTGCGATATCAGCACCACTGAGATCAACATTTTCTCAGTCCAGCAGCAACGCATCATATTGCTTCAAGGCTTTACCACTCCACAATTTTAATTTATTGACCGGCTCATTCGCCGTGCTGACCAGATGTACTGGGCACACAATTTGCAACAACGTGGAGATGCCCTTGACCCTCTGGAAACTTCCTCCACTCCCATACCTTGCCCTCTGACTCCATCCCTCCCCCAACTCCACCTCCTATCGTTTATTCACCATCCCTCCTGAACTTCCACTCTCTGATGCTGAATGTTCTGTACTTAGCAAATATCTGCACTTTACTTCTCTGTGCCCCCACTTTAAAGAATTTTAGGCATGACATTAAGTTGAGCTCTTCCCCTGTTTTCGCCTCAGAGCCCATTTATTTCGGCAAGATTCCTCTCCCTCTCCCATATACCCCGTTACCCAGCTTCAACACTCTCCCTCCATCTGGCTTTTACCTGAACTAAATCGGTTCATTGAGAAATCTCCACATGACATTGGTTGTCTTAATTTCTCTGCACTCCCCTCGCCAAATCCAACCTGTCACTGTCCGAACAGTCTACACTCCATGTGCTCAGATCCAACCCTGACTGTGTTACTCAGCCTGTCCCGATAAGTCTGGGGGATTGATTTCGAAATTTCAGAGGTAGAACGCCCACTCTCAGATACCTCCTCTAATCTCCCCCTGCACTATGACCCTACCACGGCACATCATGGCATTTTATCAACTATGATAACTGACCATATTTCATCTGGGAATTCCTGCCCCACTCACCCCTCCCCCTAACTGCCCCAAATTTGATGGTCCTCTGATAGCAGTGCTCACTTCTATCTTCCCGCTAAAATTCACAAACAGAACTGCCTGGGCAGATCAATTGCTTCAGCCTGTTCCTGCCACACAGAGGAAGTGCATGGATACACACGTATGCCTGTTTCTTCTTGGGGTACGTCGACCATTCCCTGTTCCAGTTCTATTTCAGCACACATCCACAATGTTTGTCCGGTATATCGATGATATCATCGCTGCTGCGTCTCTACCATGTCCGGAATTGGAAAAGTTCACCGATTTCGCTTGGAATTTGAACCCCTCCATCACTTTCATCTGGTCTATATCTGACTCCTTCCTTCCTTTCCTCAACATCTCTGCTTCCAGTTCTGGGGATAGACAAGCCACTGATGTCCAGTATTAACCCACCGACTCCCACAGCTTCCTGGAGTATACGTCCTCACACCAAGTTTCCTGCGTAGACTCAATTCCATTCCCCCAGTTCCTCCGTCTCCACCGCATTGCTTCTGATGATACTAAATTCAACAAGGAGGCCTTTGAAATGTCCACCTTGTTCCTTAATCAAGGGATTCCCCATCGTTGTTGTCAACAGGGTCCTCAACTAAGTCTGACCCATCTCCTGCACTTCAAGCTTTTCCCTCCCCTTCCCTCTAGCAACGGAGTTTCCCTTGTCCTTACCTACTATCTCAGCAGCATTCACATTCAGAGGATCATCAGCCCGCATTTCCCCCATCTCCAGCGAGATGTCCCCACCTGCACATATTCACCGCTCCCCCATTGTCCACCTTCTAGAGGGATCATTACCTCCGAGACACACTGGTCTACTCTTTATTTATTCTCAACGCAGGTACACTTCACTTCCACTGCCGAAGGTGTAACACTGTCCCATTTACCTCCCTCCTCATCAGTATCCAAGGGCCCAACTATGCCCTCCAGGTGAAGCAGCACCTGACCAACATTTCGCAGAATCTGGTCTGCTACATGCGCTGCTCACAATGTGGTCTCCTCTACATCGGGGAAATGAAGAGTAGGCTGGGTGACCGCTTCACAGAACATCCAAGTTGTACCGCTGCAAATGACTCTGAGCTTTCAATTGTCTGACAGTTTAACTGCCCGTCCTGTTCCCTGGCCAATATCTCTGTGTCTGGCTTGCTGCAGTGTTCCAGAAATGCTCAGCACAAGCCCTTTAGACTCATAATTAAGTTCAATAATTTTCGAGCTGAACTCCCCTATGTCCTCCATAACCTCATCACCTCAGAGGATCTTCCATCCACCGCCTCCAACCTCATAGTCCCACAACCCCACACCGCCCGTTTCTACCTCCTGCCCAAAATCCACAAACCTGACTGCCCTAGCAGACCCATTGTCTCAGCCTGCTCCTGCCCCACAGAACTCATCTCTGCATACCTCGACACGGTCTTGTCCCCCTTAGTCCAAGAACTCCCCACCTACGTTCAGGACTCAACACACGTACTCCACCTCCTCCATGATTTTCGCTTCCCCGGTCCCCAACGCCTTATCTTCACGATGGACATCCAGTCCCTGTACACCTCCATTCCCCCATCACGAAGGACTCAAAGCCCTCCGCTTCTTCCTTTCCCGCTAGACCAACCAGTACCCTTCCACTGACACCCTCCTTCGAATGACTGAACTGGTCCTCACCCTGAACAACTTCTCTTTACAATCCTCCCACTTCCTCCAAACCAAAGGAGTAGCCATGGGCACCCGCATGGGCCCCAGCTATGCCTGTCTCTTCGTAGGATATGTGGAACAGTCCATCTTCTGCAACTACACTGGCACCACCCCCCACCTTTTCCTCCGCTATATCAATGACTGTATCGGCGCTGCCTCGTGCTCCCACGAGGAGGTTCAACAGTTCATCCACTTTACCAACACCTTCCACCCTGACCTCAAATTCACCTGGACCGTCTCAGACTCCTCCCTCCCCTTCCTAGACCCTTCCATTTCTATCTCCAAAGACCGAATCAACACGGACATTTACTATAAACCGACTGACTCCCACAGCTACATAGACTACACCTCCTCCCACCCTGCCTCCTGTAAAAACGCCATCCCACATTCCCAATTCCTTCGTCTACGCCGCATCTACTCCCAGGAAAACCAGTTCCAATACCATACAACACAGATGGCCTCCTTCTTCAAAGACCGCAATTTTCCCCCAGACACATCTCCTCCACTTCCCGCTCCTCCGCCCATGAGCCCTGCCCCTCCAATCGTCACCAGGACAGAACCCCACTGGTCCTTACCTCCCACCCCACCAACCTCCATATACCGCGTATCACCCGCCGTCATTTCTGCCAACTCCAAACGGACACCACCACCAGGGATATATTTCCCTCCCCTCCCCTATCAGTGTTCCGAAAAGACCACTCCCTCTGTGACTCCCTCGTCAGGTCCATAACCCCCACCAACCCAACCTCCACTCCCGGCACCTTCCCCTGCAACCGCAAGAAATGCAAAACTTGCGCCCACACCTCCTCCCTTACTTCTCTCCAAGGCCCCAAGGGATCCTTCCATATCCGCCACAAATTCACCTGCACCTCCACACACATCATCTATTGCATCCGCTGCACCCGATATGGCCTCCTCTATATTGGGGAGACAGGCACCCTACTTGTGGAACATTTCAGAGAACACCTCTGGGACACCCGGACCAACCAACCCAACCACCCCGTGGCTCAACACTTCAACTCCCCCTCCCACTCCATCAAGGATATGCAGGTCCTTGGACTCCTCCATCGCCAGACCATAACAACACGACAGTTGGAGGAAGAACGCCTCATCTTCCGCCTAGGAACCCTCAAACCACAAGGGATGAACTCAGATTTCTCCAGTTTCCTCATTCCCCTCCCCCCAACTTGTCTCAGTCAAACCCCTCGAAGTCAGCACCACCTTCCTGACGTGCAATCTTCTTCCTGACCTCTCCGCCCCCACCCCACTCCGGCCAATCACCCTCACCTTTACCTCCTTCCACCTATCGCATCTCAAACGCCCCTACCCCCAAGTCCCTCCTCCCTACCTTAGCCTGCTGGACACACTTTCCTCATTCGTGAAGAAGGGCTTCAGCCCGAAACGTCGAATGTCCTGTTCCTTGGATGCTGCCTGACCTGCTGCGCTTTTCTGGCAACACATTTTCAGCTCTGATCTCCAGCATCTGCAGACCTCACTTTCTCCTCCCCGATGTCCTAGCCCCCTACGCATACACCAGGCCGAGTTGTCATATAGCTTTCCATTACTCACACTCTATTGTTAGCTACTAACAGTCTCCATTAAGAGCTATCCAGTCTCTTCTACACATAAACCAACATTTTCCGTGTTACCATCAGTTCTGAGGAAGGGGCACTGGACCTGAAACGTTAACTCTGATTTGTTTGCATAGATTCTGCGCTACCTGCTGTGCATTTGCTGCAACTTCTGTTTTGTTTCAACGTTTTCATCACAAGTTCTCACAATGCAATACGTCACCGATATTTAGAGCCCTGTCAAAAATAGGAAATTTCTAATTTCTCATTTAATGTCCATAACAAGTTATTCGATATTCAATTGAGATAGCAGATTTGCTGCTATCATTCAGATCAGACACTTTGTCACAGTTCAGAAAGAAGAAAGAAATCAAAAGAGCTGGAGCGAAACTCAGTAGATCTGGCAACATCTGAGCAGAGATGCAAAAAATTAACCTTTCATTCCAACATGACTTTTCAGAACAGTGTCACATCGTATGACATATGTTAATTCTGTTGCTATCTGCAGATACTTCATCATCTTTTTTCATTTCTCCAGCATTTTCTGTTTGTTTTTCATGTTTCCATTATCTCTGTATTTCATGTTTCTTGACAGGTCTACGTGTTGACCTTGGTAATATTTGGACAATGTGGCACTTTCTTGTTTCTATTACAGTTGGTGTGTCAGTGACATCTGAATTACAGCCGAAATCTGTTCCTTCTTTAAGATAGAAAGTACAAAAACATTCTGAACATCTTGTAAATTTCTGGAAATCGCTGGAAATCTACTTTGTTTGAAAATGCATTTTAGATGCAGCTGAACTTCATGAAATAACAGGGATAATTTTTGATGATGGAACACTTTGTGTCCTTCATTGAACGAGCTTGTCTCTCCAATCTCCAAAAGCTTTCAATGCATAATATAGAATTATTACAACAAAGGTGGTGAAAACTCAACCCATTGTCTCTTCCAGTTTGGAATGAGCAATATTTCTACTATTCTTCTCCTATATTGTCCCCATAGCCCTGAAAATATTGTTATTTGCATCAACTTTTAATTGTAAGCATCCTGCCAGATATGAACAATATGATCAATCTCAAACAAAAATAGACTTTGGAGTGAAAGCTCAGCAGGTCTGGCTGTATCTGTGAAGAGACATCAAAGTTAATGCTTCAGGTGCGGTGACCCTACTCAATCTATATTCCCAATGATTAAATGGTGTGTATATAAAATATAGTTCAGTTTATCGCATTTAAAATGATCCTGTTCAGTTCATATTGTCATTCAGCGTTGCATCTCCCAAACGTTGGCTCGTTCCTTGTTGTGAACTATATTCAATTCTATCTGACGTTTAGAGTGATGATGACTGGGGAATATCATTGTACTTCCCATTCCGCCCTAATTCCTAGCTAAACCTGACTCATTAATTCATAAGTCTTAATTAATAAGTCCACTTCTGGTTTTGGACTGTTTTACAGCAAGTAAAACTGCATTAGGATGTTTGTCAATTTGTATAAATTAATTACTGAAGCATATTATGAATGGAAGGTCCAACGTTTCTTTATTAGAGCAGTGAGAGCAATATTCAGAGAAGTCTACACTTCCTGTCTATGTTCAGGGTAACTGTTCCCAGTGACAGTGTGTTGGCTGGTTTGTTCCCGTGGAGGAGAGATCAGCACAGTAACAACACCCTGTTTGTGTTTCTTTTTTTAGTCGAGGGGCGGAAATTTGGGTTAAGATGGTTACTGCATTGCAAACGTACAATAGAGCAGATTCATGTAGCCTGCAATAAGAAAACATCCATCATTCTACCTCACAACTGACTTCACTAGAGCAATTGGTGATGGGAGGTGTGACCAAAAGCCAGCAATGTCAGCATCCAGTCCAGTCCAGTTATATTGTGAACTGAATGTGCTGTATTGAAAGCAGGGACTGTTTGCTCAGTGACTGTGATTGATGTCAGTCTCCATGCAATGCAACTGTGTCGCTGGAGGGTTTCCCTCTCCTATTGGTGAAGGGCTTCACTCAGTGCGCTATCCCAGTGTAGGAGCAGATGCATCAGCTCCAACAGTAACAGAGATCAGCAGCTGCACAGACATGGAGAGGACAGATCTGAATCTGAGAATAATGGACTGGATAATTACACCAATGGAGAGGAGGTTTTCCTTGGGTCTTTTCAACATTTCCCTCAATTGGGAATTTATACCATATCGGATATTAGCGGTGCTGAATATCATTTTGGGTGGGGTGGAGGGTGTGTTACTAACCTATTCTCGTTATTGTTGGTGTTCTCTACCTCTGTCCATTCATTAATCCCATAAACAAATTTGAACTTCATTGCAATTTCTGTTATCTAAATTTGTCAAAGAAAGAAACTATTATCTTCAATTCAAATTGCTGTCTCCATTCATCTGAATTGCAGACCACTTACAAACATCTGAGAACAAAACTGTGAACAACCTCGAGATTTCCTTTTGCCCTGAACTGATGTATGTCTCATGTTCCCTCTGTCACCAACCCTGTCCACTACCAGTTCATAATATCCCCAATGTCCACCTCCGCGTCAGTGCTGTGGCTGAACAACGCATTGGCTGCATGTTGGTAAAATTCAGTCTTTATGTTTCAAGCTCTTTTCTGGCCACTTTTCCGGTTACAAGTATTTCAATCACAAAATTGTTCTTGTCTCAGACGTTACTTCATGGTTAGGACAATGTGTCAGAGTAGGAATGTCACTGGATATAATTCACGAGCAAAGCTTATTAAACGAAAGACATTGTTTCAAGCGACTTTGAAGATTAAACCAAATAAAAGAAGATGCTGGAGATCTGAAATTGCATAATAAATGCCAAGAAAAGAACTTCGAGTGCTGGGGAGCTTTTCTGAACTGAAAATAGTTGGAAAATAGTGTGAATAATGCTGGTGACAGGGAAGTCTGCTTTGAAGGGGAGCAGGAGTGAGTTAAATCGATAGAGAAAAAGAGAGTTAGAAGAAAAAGAGCAAACAAAGCGATTGCTAATCAGCTGGGATGGAAATAAAATGTGAGATTCACCTTATTTATTTTTAACTTTTCCCATCTTCCTGAATATCATGTCCATGCCGGTACATGTATATCCCGCTTTTCGAAAATTCGCTTTTTGCCACTTCAGTTTCCAAAAAACCTCCATTACGTCCTGTTTTCACTAACCAAAAGAAATCCGAAGAGGATTTTCACTTTTCCCAAGAAGGATGATTGTTTTCCCACATAAATTAATGCTACTTTGCTTTACTCCATATCAGCTTATGAAAGGTTTTGTCGGAACACTCTACTTTCAGATACCGAGGGAAACCTAAGATCACGTTTACAATGATTTGATCCCACTTGTCTGTCTTCGCTGAGTGTCGTCATCTTCTTAAATTTGTTAATGTGAAATAGGTATCGCTGGCTGGGCCAGCATTAGTTCCCTTTTTTGCTTGCCCTTGAGAAGACCTTGAGCCTCAATGGCACTTACACAGAGTGAGATACAAGGTGACACCTGCACAGGAGGTGTGCAAAGCAGGATCGACTTTCACAAGATTAACATTATTTGACAAGTTAGAGATTTCAATTCGTCAGTGTAATTAAGGTAAGGAAGAATGTGTTCCTGAGCATGCTGGTCCATGTTTTCAAGCCTCTGTATCTTCTCCCTTATGGACGGGGTTGTAGGAGATCATTACCGGTTTTGGAGAGATATTTGATCTTGCCAGCCTTTCGCTGACAATGAGAAGTATAAATGGATGGAAGGTTGTCTTCCATGATAGTCCGGGATGTGCGCACAAGCGTCTGTAGTTATGGTCTTGTGAAGAGCTGCTACCATCACACTATTGTGCACAAGAATAGAATGCTTTAAGTTGCCAGTATGCAGAGCACTGGGAGAAGGCAGTTCCAATATATTTAGATGTAACATTTGGCTGTTAAATGGATATCCAAGTTCAGGTTGCTTTTTTGACAACAATTGAAATTTAACCAATAAATTGAAATTATGTCCAAGATACCAAAACACAGTTGAGTTTATTTTATTGCCAACATCCATCCAAATAGCCATCGCCTGCTTCCAAAAAATAGAGAAGCCATCACCATCACAACGAGGGAGAAATAAACAGACATGTATAAGGAGACAGAGAACACAGCGAGGGAAATAGAAGGGCAGTAAGTAAAAAAAATGAAAGGAAACAAAACAAGAAACAAACAGTCACATGGACAGGGAGAAGGGGAGATAGTCAGTTCATGGAAAGAAACAGAAGACAGAGAAAAGTAAAATACAAAGAAATAGACAGTGTGAGAGAAATAGTGAGACACAAAACACACAGTGAGCTGAGGATGGGGAATGGGAGGTGCTGGGGGTGAGGACCAGAGAGAGCTCGGAGTGAGTTGGGGGTAGGGAGATGAGGATTTACTTTGACCTGTACCAACGTGTACAGGCTGATCATAGTAAGCAAGGATGTGCAGAACAATGGCTGTAAAACATGTCTGAGAGGCATGCAGGTTACGCTGCACACGGCGTGCACGAGGCGAGATCAACATGAATAAGTTCAGCATCATCTGAGATTAGAGAGTACATTCATCAGTCTAATAACAGTCAGGAAGAAACGTTTAATGAACCAGCTGCTCAGTGTTTTCAAGCTTCTGTGTCTTTTAGCCTGATGGAAGAGGTTGTGGGAGACCCTTACTGGGGTGTGATGGGTCTTTGATAATTTAACAAAACATTCCAGCACAGAAACAGGCCATTCGGTGGTCCCAGCCTGCGCCGATCCAAATCCTCTATCTAAACCTGTCGACTATTTTCAGGTTGTGAGTATCCATTTGCTCCCTGCCCATTCATGTATCTTTCAAGAAGCATCTTAAATGGAACCACTGATCACAGTTCTCCATTTTGAGAAACTCTCTCCTCCTCCTATTCTCTGCCTCCTGTTGCCCAGCCAGTTCTTTCTCCACGTAGCTAGCGCACCATGTGACTTTCACTTTCTCCATAACCCGACCGTGGGGAAACATATCAAACGCTTTCCTGAAGTCCATGTACATGACATCTACAATATCTCCCTCATCAATCAACTTTGTCACTTCCTCAAAGAATTCTATTGATTTGTTAAAACATGACCTTCCCTGCACAAAACCATGTCCATCACTGATAAGACTATTTTCATTCAAATGAGAGTAGATCTTAACCCTCAGTATATTCTCTAGCAGATTGCCTACCCCTGACATCAGTCTCACCTGTCTATAATTGACTGGATTATCCCGATGTTCAAGGAAGCTACAATGTTATCTGTAAATGCCCCAGTTATTTCCTGTCTCCCTTCCCTCAGTAATCTCGGGTAGATATTGGCAGCCTTTCTGCGGCAACAAGCCATGTAAATGGAATCAATCGTTGAGATGTTAGAGTCCGTGTTGGTCAGAGCTGTGCACCCAACCTTCTGTAGTTTCTCACGATCCTGAATAGAGCAGTTGCTGTACCAGGCTGTTATTCACTGGAACAGTACACTCTTCATGATGCATCTGTCGAAGTAGCGCATGCTGAATTTCCTCTATCACCTCAGGGAGGAGAGGCATTGTTGAACCTTCCTGACGTCGGACCTATGTGAGAAGTTCAGGACAGGTTGTGAGTTATCATCGTCCGAGGGACTTCATACTCTGCACTCTCTCAAACGGTTGATGTAGATGGAGTATGTTCCCCTCCTTTCTTCATAAAGTCAGTGAACAGTCCTTTACATTTGCCTGATTAGAGAGAGGTCATGATCAATATACCATGCCACCAAGCTGTCTACCTCCTTTCTACATTCGGTCGCGTTGTTGTTTAATATCCGTACTGCTATCGTGATGTCATCAGCGAACTTGTAGCTGGAGTTGTTTAGAATTTGGAGACTCAGCCTTGGGTGTATAGGAAGTACGTAGGGGACTGAGGACACAGCCGTGGGTGTACAGGGAGAACATTAGGGGGCTTAGGACACAGCCGTAGGAGTACAGGGAGAACAGTAGGGGGCTGCTAACAACCGTGGGTGTACAGAGAGTACAGTAGTTGGTTGAGTGCACAGCCGTGGGTGATCAGAGAACACACTAAGGGGCTGAGGACACAGCCGTGGGTGTACCTGGAGTACCATAAAGGGCTGAAGGCACAGACGTGGTGTACATGGAATGCAGTAAGGGGCTGAGGGCACAGACGTGGGTGTACAGGGAATACAGTAGGTGGTTGAGGGCACATCAGTGGGTGTGCAGGGTGTACAGTAAAGTGCTGAGGGCACAGCCATGGGTGTATAGGGAGGACAGTAGTGGGCTGAGGGCACAGCCATGGTGTATAGGGAGGACAGTAGTGGGCTGAGGGCACAGCCATGGGTGTATAGGGAGGACAGTAGTGGGCTGAGGGCACAGCCATGGTGTATAGGGAGGACAGTAGTGGGCTGAGGGCACAGCCATGGGTGTATAGGGAGGACCGTAGTGGGCTGAGGGCACAGCCATGGTGTATAGGGAGGACAGTAGTGGGCTGAGGGCACAGCCGTGAGTGTATAGGGAGGACAGTAGTGGGCTGAGGGTACAGCCATGGGTGTACTGGGAGTATTTTCTGGTGTCGAGAACACATCCTTCAGCAGCTTTCGTGTTGATCGTTATTGTGGACGAGGTGGTTTTAATCTATCTTCACGATTGTGGCTCAGAAATCTGAGGATCCAGTTGCAGAGGATGGAACCAAGACCAAGGTCGCTGAGTTTTGTAATTATTCTGTAAGGGATAATGATTTTGAAGGTGGAGCTTTAGTCAATGAACAGGAGTCTGGTGTCGGTGTCCTTGTTGTCCAGATGTTCCAGGGATGCGTGCAGGCTCGGATATGGCATCCATTGTGAACCCGTTACATCAGTCGGCAAATTATAGTGCAGCAGGTCAGCTAGGAGACTGGAGTTAGTGTAGGCCATAACCAGCCTCTCAAAGCACTTCATGATTATTGAGGTCGGAGTCACTGGATGGTCGTCTCTAAGGGCATGTTCCATGTGCTTTCTCACTTAAGAGGATGACGATGGCCTTCTTGAATCAGGTTGGGACTTCGCCTTCTGCAGGGCGAAGTTGAAGTTGTATGTGAATGCCTCTGCTAGTTGGTACAAACAGGATCTGTGTGCTCAGTCAGAAACACTGTCCAGGCCCATCACTTTCTTTGATTTGACTCATTGAAAAACTGACCTTGCCTGCAGCGGTGACAACAGACACGGGTACATCTGGGGCTTTCACGGCTAGTGTCAGCCCTCAGTGACAGTCACACAGTCATTTATGACAGACATCCCCTCCCCCCACCTCCCTCTGTTGTCTTCAACACACAATGACATTGGTCGGTGTGAGCACCACACAGTCAGCATTGAGACAGATTGCCATTAATAGACTGGGATCATGCGCCATCAAGTTCTGTGTCACCATAATAAAATGGTGGGCAGCGTGTCAGTGCCAGTGGTGCAAGGAGTGAAGACTTTGCAGATGTAAACCCAGTCATGCTGCTTTAACCTGAATGGAGTCAAGCATCTTGAGCGTTGTGCCTTTTCAATGATGGACCGTCCTTAGATAGTCAGGAAGTACCATTTACGTGAACCATCTGACCTGACGGCAGTTTTACTAGGTTTGCAGATGATACAATGATGATTGGATGGGCAGGTGATATTGAGGAAGTGGGGAGCCTGCAGAAAGACTTGGACAGTTTAGGACACTGGGAAAACACGTGGCTGATGGAACACAATATGGGAACATGTGAGATTATGCAATTCAGTAGGCGGAGTGCAGGCAGATACTATGTTCTAAAAGCCTTCATGAAATCTGAAGCACAAAATGAGTTTGGAGTCCTCACCATCTCTAACGGTTAATGCGCAGGTGCAGTTGGCAGTTAGGAAAGCAAATGCAATGCTAATGTTCATTTCAGGAGAGTGAGAATACAAGGGCGGAGACATACTGCTGAGAATGTAATGGGCTACGGTCAGACGACATCTGGATTATTGTGAGCTGTTCTGGGGAAGGATCTAAGGGTGTTTGACATGAACTATCCTGGGAATGGTGGCTTGTCATATGAGCGGCAGTTGAGGGCTCTATGTGTGTACTCAATAGAATTTAGAAGAATGGGAGGGGGCGCAACTGATTGAAACTGATCGATTACTGCATCGATTGATACAGTTAGAGTATAGAAGATATTTCCACTAGTTTTAGAGACTAAGACAAAATGGCAGAGTTTCAGAGTGAAGAGATAGGCTGAATGGCCTAAGTCTATTGCTATGTCTCATGCCCTTATGGTCATACAGTCTATTATTCAGTGCAGAATTGTAAATCTCAGACCTACTCTTGTAACTCTTGTATCTGTATGTTGATTTGACTTCACCCTCTGGTCAATGGTAACCCCTGTAATATGAATGGCGGGAGGATACAGTGTTAACCAATAGCGCAGTAATATGTTGAATATAAGCTGCTATCTGTGAGTCCCATCTGGCGGGAGTACATTGTCTCTACGATGATTGTCATTTTCAGTCTGGTATTTTTGAAGGATCGATCCTGCTACGCTCATATTGTTGAATTTACCAAAACAGTTGAAATTTATCACAGCGCTCAGCAATAATATTTCATGGAATACTGATCATCCTTCTAATAACAGAAAGGTCTAAAATGTTCATCATCAGAAACACTGCTTTCCTGTTCATGTTCAAATCAGACAACCTGTCCCATCGAGGTGCTCAAATTGGAACGACTTAAACTTTTGTTGTGGTTCTGTTCGCCGACCTGGGAATTTGTGTTGCAGACATTTCGTCCCCTGTCTAGCTGACATCCTCAGTGCCTGGGAGCCTCCTGTGGAGCACTTCTGTGATCTTTCCTCCAGCATTTATTGTGGTTTGTCTCTGCCACTTCCGGTTGTCAGTTCCAGCTGTCAGCTGCAGTGACCCGGTTATTGGGTCCAGGTCGATGTGTTTGTTGATAGAATCTGTGGATGAGTGCCATGTCTCTAGGAATTCCCTGGCTGTTCTCTGTTTGGCTTGTCCTATAATAGTAGTGTTGTCCCAGTCGAATTCATGTTGCTTGTCATCTGCGTGTGTAGCTACGAAGGATAGTTGGTCGTGTCGTTTCGTGGCTAGTTTGTGTTCATGCATGCGGGTCGTTAGCTGTCTTCCTGTTTGTCCTATGCAGTGTGTTGTGCAGTCCTTGCATGGGATTTTATACACTACATTTTTTTTTTTGCTCATGCTGGGTATCGGGTCTTTCGTTCTGGTGAGTTGTTGTCTGAGAGTGGCTGTTGGTTTGTGTGCTGTTATGAGATCTAGTTGTCGCAGTAGTCTGGCTGTCAGTTCGGAAATGCTCCTGATGTATGGCAGTGTGGCTAGTCCTTTGGGTTGCGGCAAGTCCTCGTTCCGTTGTCTTTCCCTTAGGCATCTGTTGATATGAACAAATACATGAACAAATCAACGGCACACCCATAGGCTCACCCATCTCTGGACTCATAACAGAAGCGGTAATGCAAAGGTTAGAATAAACAATCTTACCGCAAATTCAACCCAAACTCTGGGTCAGATATGTGGATGACACCTTTGTAATCATTAAAAACACAGAAATAGAGAACACACACCGGATCTTCAACGCCACACTCACAGGAATCCGATTCACGAGAGAGGAAGAAAAGGACAACCAACTCCCAATCCTAGAAGTGATGGTACAGAGAACACCTAACGGAGAATTCAGCACAAAGGTACACAGGAAAACCCACACACAGAGACCAAGTCCTGAACTATAAAAGCAACCACCCCAACACACACAAAAGAAGTTGCATCAAGACACTATTCAAAAGGGCCACAACACACTACAGTACACCAGAACTGCAAAAAGAGGAAGAAGAACACCTATACAATGTATTCGCCAAAAACGGATACCCGCGCAATTTTATCAATAGAATGAGGACATATCGCAACCAATAGGACTAGCCACATTACCATACATCAAGAACATTTCCAAACTGACAGCCAGACTACTGCGACCACTAGGACTCATAACAGCACACAAACCAACAGCCACTCTCAGACAACAACTCACCAGAAAGAAGGACCCGATACCCAGCATGACCAAACCAAAGTAGTTTACAAAATCCCATGCAAGGACTGCACAAAACACTACATAGGACAAACAGGAAGACAACTAACCATCCGCATCCATGAACACCAACTAGCCACGAAACAACACGACCTGCTATCCTTAGTAGCTACACACGCAGATGACAAGCAACATGAATTCGACTGGGGCAACACCACTATTATAGGAGAAGTCAAAGAGAGAACAGCCAGGGAATTCCTAGAGGCATGACATTCATCCACAGATTCAATCAATAAGCACATCGACTTGGACCCAACATACGGGTTACTGCAGCGGACAGCTGGAACTGACAACCGGAAGCGGCAGAGACAAACCACTATAAATGCTGGAGGAAACATCACAGAAGGGCTTCACAGGAGGCTCCCAAGCACTGAGGATGTCACCTAGAAAGGGGACAAAACGTCTGCAACACAAATTCCCAGCCCGGCGAACAGACCCACAACAACGAGCACCCGAGCTACAAATCTTCTCCCAAACTTTCTGAAACGTTTGTTTTGGATATTGGAATCGCTGGATGGGTCCATAATTTCTTGTCCATCCCTAGTTGTCCCTTTGAGAAAATGGTGCTGAGCTGCCTTCTTGCACTGCTGCAGTCCACCTGCTGTGCGTTGACCAACAATACTATGAGGGAGGGAATTACAGGGTTTTGACCCAGCAACAGTGAAAGAATTGTGATATATTTCCAACTCAGGATGTTGACTGGTTTGGAGGGGAGTTTGAAGGCGGTGGTGTTCGCAAAAGCCTGCTGCCTTTGTCATTCTAGATGGAAATGCTCGTAGGATTGGAAGGTACTGTCTGAGGATCTTTGGAGAATTTCTGCAGTGCATCTTGTAGATAGTACACATTGCTGCCACTGAGAGTTGGAGGTGAAAGGTGTGTGAATGCTTGTGGATGTGGTGCCTATCAAATGGGCTGCTTTGTCCTGGATGGTGACAAGCTTCTTTAGTATCGTTGTGGCTGCACTCATTCAGGCAACTCGGGAGTATTCCATCTCACTCCTGACTTGTGCCTTCTGGATGGTTGACACGCTTTGGGAAGACAGGAGGTGAGTTACTCACGGAGTATTCCTATCCTCTGATCAGCTCTCATATTTATGTGGCGAGTCCATTGAATTTCTGGTCAATGGTAACCCCAAGTGCATTGATAGCGGTGGGGTGGGGAATTTAGTGAAAATATGCTGCTGAATATCAAGTGTTTATATTGTATCTTACTGGCAATGATCATTGGCTGGCATTTTTATGATGCAAATGTTACTTGCCACTTGTCAACCCAAGTCTGGAGATAGTCCAGATCATGTTGCCTTTAGGCAAGGACTGCTTCAGTATCTGAGCATTTGCGAATGGTGCTGGAAATTGTGCAGTTATCGTCAAATATCCCTATTCTGACCTTATGATGGAGAGAAGGTCATTGATGAAGCCACTGAAGATGTTTGGACCTAGGTTTCATCCGGAGGGCCATTGAAGATGTTACGTAGTATGGTGATGAAACGTCAGTAAATGAACATTCCAGTTCATGGAGCAAACCTACATCCACATTATCCAGAGGGACTACTGCAGAGATGTTCTGGAACTGAGATGACTGGCCTCCAACAACAATTACCATTTTCCTATCTGTCAGGTATGACACCAATAATGGAGTATTGGCCGTGAAACCTTTTTGCTGGTGTTCCTTGATGCCATATTTGAAAGTATGCAGCCTTGATGTCAAAGGCTGGAATTCAGTTCCTTTTTCTATGTTTGAATCAAGGCTGTGACGAGGTCAGGAGCTGAGTGACCCTGACAAAACCCAAACGGGGCGTCACTGAGCAGGTTATTGCTGAGCAGGTGCTGCTTGATAGCACTATTGATGACAACTTCGTTCCTTTTACTGATGATGGAGAGTACACTGATGAGGCGGTATTTGGCCAGGTTGAATTTGTTCTGCGTTTTATGAACAGAACATACTTGAGCAGCTTTTCCCATTGTCAGTTTGTAACCGTAGTGGAACAGCTTGGCTAGGGAAGCGGGAAATTCTGGAGTACAAGTCTTCAGGGCTATTGTCGGCATGTTATCAGGGGTTATAGCCTTTGCAGTATCCAGTACCTTCAATCGTTTCTTGATATCAGTCAATCGAACTTGCTGAAGACTGCTATCTGTAATGATGGGGACAACGGGGGAAGGTCGAAATGGATCATTCACTCGAAACTTCTGACTGAAGAATTCGGTGAAGGCTTCATCCTTATCTTTTGCACTGATGTGCTGGGCTCTTCCATCATTGAGGATGGGGCTATTTGTGGAGAGTTCTACTCTAGTGAGTTGTTTAATCGTCCAACCCCATCCACTATCATATTAGGAGGACTGCCGAGCTTAAATCTGATGCATTCGTTGTGGGGTAGCTCAGTCCAGTCTGTCCCTTGCTGTTTATATTATTTGGCACGCAAGAATTTCTGTTTGGAAGCTTCAGCAGATTAACATTTCATCTTTGTATATTCCTGGTTCTGCTCCTGGCATGCCCTCCTGCATTCTCCATTGAACCAGAGTTGATTGTCTGGCTTGATGGTAATGGTTGAGTGGGGGATATGATAGGCCATGACATTACAGTTAGTGCTTGAGTACAGTTCTGCTGCTATTGATGGTCCACAGTGTATTATGGATGCTCAGTTTTGAGTTGCTAGATCTCTTCAAAGTCTGTGCCATTTAGCATGGCGATAGTGCCACAGAACACAATAGAGTTTATTCTGAATATGACCTTGAGACTTTTACCGATACTGTCATGGGCAGATGCATCTGCAATTGGTAGATTGGTAAGGATGAGGTCATGTATGATCTTTTTCCCTCTTGTTCCTTCCCTCACCACCTGCTGCCGACCGAATCTAGAATCTATGTCCTTTAACACCCGACAAACTGATCAGTAGTACTACTGTAAACCATTCTTGGTGGTCAACTTTGAAATCTCCCAGCCAGAATACAACTTTGTGCCCTTTCCACAGTCAGCGCTTTCTCCAAGTGTTGTTTAACATGGAGGAGCAGTGACTCAGATGAGTAACGATGTTACGTGGCAATCAATCAGAGACATCTTTGTCCATGTTTAATCTGAAGCCATGGGACTTCATTGGGTCTCGAGTCAATTTTGGGGCCTCCCAGAGCAACTACCTCCCGACTGTATCTCACTGAGCTGCCCATCTGCTGGACCAGTCCTTTCTTTGGGGCAGGATATATCCAGGAATGGTGATGGTGTGTCTGGGTTATTTCTGTAAGGTATGATACCGTGAGTATGACTATGTCAGGCTGTTGCTTGACTAGTCTGTAAGACAGTTGTCCCAATTTTGGCACTAACGCTTAGATGATAGTAAGAAAGATTTTGGAGGTTCTACAGTGATATTTCTAATGTTGACTTTTCCGATGCAGAGTTTGATGCCAGTTGGTCCAGTCGGTTTCATTTCTTTGAAACTTTGTAATGATTGGTACAACTGAATGACTCACTAGACCATTTCAGGGGGCGATTGAGAGTCTATAACATTGCTGTGGGTCTGGAGTTGCATGTCAGCCAGACCAAGTGACGATGGATGGATATTAGAGATCCAGATTTTCTGAAAATCGGCAATGCTTTCCTTCTCATAGGTAGATTCTTAATTCGAGGGACATTTTAAAATGATTGAATTTAATTTCCACCAACTACAGTGGCGGGATTCGAACCAGGGTCCAAAGAACAGGAGCTGATTTTCTGGATTGATATTCTATTGGTAATACCGTGAGGCCTATTTGAAACCACATGTTGTACGCAACTGCCAATTCTTGTGTTGTCCTGTTTTTCATTCACTATGTTATTATGTAATCTCATCCATCATTAAATCCTGATTCAAATACACAGTCATGAACATCCTCTCGACTGCTTGGATTTCATTCAATCCGTTTCGTTTGAACAGGCATTTCAAGGCAGCTGCCCATCAGAAAATAACAGGAAGGAAGAATGGCTGACTGTGCACAGTATGTATCACCAGACCAGCATGTCTGTCCAGGCACCTAAAGTATTTGTTGTGGGTCAGAGAACCTCAGATTTATTAGAGCACAGGTGGAGGCCATTTAGCCCATCGAGGTGTCACAAGCTCTCCAACACCACAAACAGATAGAGAGAGTGTGTGGAGATCGATGGTGTGTGATAGAAATAAACAGAGAGAAAGAATTTGAAGGAAGATAAACTGAGAGAGGATAGAAAGAGGAGTGAATAACTAAGTGAGAGAGGTGTTAGATGAGTTTGAAGTTAGACAGATCAGGAGACCGCATTAGAGTATATAAATATGGGCTGGTAGAAATTAGAAGTTTAATTTAGAAATTCCTCTGGACTGTAAGCCCTTTGTCTGGGCGCCATACCCTGTCAGCACTATGCTGATATTCACTGTCACCCCAGAGTATTTATTTCCAATAATATCACATAATCTAATTACAACTAAACAGAACCCATTCGGCCAATAAATTGCTTCCATGCGGAAAGCAGAGTTTTTTAAATAGACTGTGCCAAGAGCAACAGGAAATGATGACACCCCTTCCCCCCAACCCCCGGTACTGTATGAGAGACTAGGCCAGAGAATCTCAGTGAAGGGACTCACTAACTGAGGGGAAATAAGCATCTCAGCTGTGGGTCAAATAATAATCGATAAAGTTTGCATCCACTTACCTAGTTTTGTAATCCACATTTCAATTTATATTGCACATTATCGGGAGTGCATTCTATCAACCTTATCTCTTTGTACTTTGCATATATTGGTATATGTAGAAAATCATGTAGTTTCTGTATTTTATATTGCATGAATGCATTTCATTAATATTGTCTCTGCTATTTCCTCATTGTAAATGTATCCTTGAATCTGTTCTTCATATGAGTTATAAAGAGTAACGTTCCAATACTGGTAACTGGAGAACATCACTGTCCCTCTACCGACTCTAAACAACCATGTCCCCCAGTCCTCTCCATCTTCTGTCTTTCCCCAATGTCATAATCACAATGTAATTGAAGTCCATTAAATGACACTTCACCACAGTTCGTTAGCATGGACAACATTAACAACATAACCCACACCTGCCCTGTCTCATTCTGGAATAACAAACTGAATTGTGTTTGTCACTTACAATTCTCTGTTAACATATCCATGCCATTCGTTTGTTATAACCTACGTTTTCTTAGGCACACTTTACCATCAGAGCATTGCCGAAAGATGGTCTCTCAATGTTTTACAGATATTGCAATGACTGATCTGTAGTTACAGGATTTATTTCGCTATTTATGAGCAGAGAATCATGTTATGTTCCGTCAAGCCTCTGGCATTACTTTCATGTCCAAGGTAGATTGAATGATTACACACAATCCATCTGCTATCTTCAACATTCCTTCCTTCAGTCACACTCACATATCACACCTAGAAAGCATAAAGGTTCAAAGTTATTTTGAACTTTAATGAAACAGTATTGAATTCCATTCGGTTAACTGGAGTTATTTGTTCAGCGATTGTGATTGTGTCAGTCTCCGTGGATCCTAATCATTCTGAGAGAGTTTCTCTCTTCTATCAATAAGGGAATGCTTTCACTGTTTTATCCCATAGTATGAGCGGGAACATCATCCACACCAGTATCAGGGATCAGCAGCTCCAGAGAGGTGGAGGAGAGATCAGTCTGTGAGAACATTAGACTGCACTGTTCCAACAATGGACAGGAGTTTATCCTATGGTCTTTACTGGCTTTCCCAGCCTTGGATATCATTAGCATATCAGATTGAGGATACACTGATGTTTATTCAAGCTGGTTACTATCCTATCCTTGCTATAGTTGCTGCTCTTGGTAAGTTACTCTGTCTGTCGTCTGAACTGAATTGATGCTGACGATATCTAAATTTTGTAAAGGTGCAAGTCAACTTTTTCAGTTCCAATCAAAGATTATATTCCTTGGAAATAATAACTAGCAAATTATTATTGACAAATTACTCCCAATATGCGAGGATGAAACACACTGTTCTCAACCTTCTTGATTCATTTTCTCCTGCAAAGTTTACATCTCCATATCATCCCCACATACCAATCCTTTCCAGTACAAACATTAAGATGTCCCAATATCCTCCTCAGCCTCAGTGCAACTTCTGAATAAACCATTGTTTGCGCCTTTGTTAATTCTGGATACATGTTTCAAGCCCCTTCTTACCACGTGTGCGTTGCAAAATAATTGAACTTGAGATGTTTAACTTTTTCTCTGTGCAGAATCTGAAAGATTGGAAGATAGTTATGGTGGTCACTTCATTGGCTTCCAATCTAGATCCACAGAATAACAATCTGTTGATATCGGATTGCCTGATGCCCATTAGGGAAGGCAAGGGGTCATACTTCCCTGGTCAGGTCTCTGTTTAACTGCAAATTTACATCAATTTGTCTCACTACTTACTGTCCTGTGGAACATCTGAACCGGCCACTCAGTTCAAGATCAGTACAACATGCTGGCCTGACCAGGGCTGTACTCATCCCGTGAGGGAAAAACAAAAGTGAAGACAGCTCCCTTCCTCTGCCTGTTTCCCATAATCCTACACCTGATTACCATTCAGGTTGGTGGCCATTCACTGTTTTGGATGTATTCTTTGTGATTGAGTCTCTCCTTGGGAGTGATGTCCATCTCGATAGGCACCTCTGGTGCTGGCTTTATTGATGCTGACCTACAGATGTAAGGATGTTTGACTTTCCACATCAGTGTTAATGCATTGTAAATGAATGGTTTCCTTTGTCACATGAAGGGAACGGAGCCAGCTAAGTGAGCGAAATGAATTATTGTGATCAAACACGAGAGTTTTTTTTGAGGCAGTATTTGGGGTATTGTGGGCAGATTTTCTCTCCTTTACAAGGAGTGATCTCCTTACCGCAGAGAGAGTGAACAGGGGTTCTACCAGATTAATCCCTGGGATAATGGCATCAAGAGGAGTGAGTAAACATTGATCTCTAGTGTTTTCAGAGAATAAGAGATGATTGCATTGAACACTGAGTGGGATGGGTAAGCACTAATTGCATTTAAACAGATAATGAGAAGGTGATAAATACCATGTCTGCTGTTTCACTCAGGATGCGTGATTCTTGATAGTTTAAGTGCCTCTGAGGACGTTACGCCCACCCACCTCAACCTCCACTCCCCATGGTGGTTGAGAGAGACAGAGAAGTCCAGGTTTTGAAAAAACTCTCACCACATTAATACAGTGCAGTTGGTGTGTGATCCTGCACTGAATGTCATATTATCCACTGCCCTGACAGCAGCCACAATACGTTCAATCTAAAACAGTTAACTATTCCCACCAGGATCTGACATTCATGAAGAACATGAATCCATCTTCTCAGAGATGCAAGGTGACTCCTTCAGGTTTAGAATATAAGTCTATAAGAAACAGGAGCAGAAATTAGGCCAGTTAGCGCATTGAGTCTGCCCATCATGCAATATTCGCTGATAGGTTTCTCAAATCAATTTTCCAAGCTTCTTCTCGTAATTCTTCATCCCCTGGATTATCAAGAACCTATCTATCTCCGTCTCAAATATACATAATACACTGCCATCTGTGTCAATGCATTTCAAAGATTCGCCATTCACTGGTTAAAGACATTTCTCCTTATCACTGTTCTAAAAGGTGTTTCCTTTCATCAAAGTCTGTGTCCTCGACCTCTCGTCCAATGGAAACATCTTACCAACATCAACTCTATCCCGGTAATTCAGCATCCTGCACTTCCATTACTTTCCCTCTCATCTTCTAAACTTTACCGAGGATAGACTCAGAGCCCACAAACATTCCTTATACGATAAACTTTTCATTCCTATGACCATTCTCGTCAAAATATTCTGCACAAGCTCAAGAGCCACTACATCCTTCCTGAGATATGGGGCTCAAACTTTCGAACAATACTCCAAATGTGGCCTGACCAGAGATGTATGCAACCTGTTTTATATTCATTCCTCTCGTAATAAATGCCATCAATTATAAATGCAATTGCCCTCCTGATTACTGCCTCAACCTGCAAGGTTACCTTGAGAGAACCCTGCACTAGAACTCCCAAGTCCCTTTGCACTTCAGATTTCTGAATTTTCTCCCCATTTAAAGAAAATGGAACATACCTCTATTCTTTGTGCCAAAGTGCATGACCTCACATTTTTCAACGTTGGAATGCATCTGCCAATTTCCTTCTTCAGTCTCTCCGCCTCCTCAATACGACATAGTCCATCTGCCTATCTATGAATCGTCTGCAATCTTTGCCAGAGGACACTCAGTTCCATCATCTAGATTATTAACGTAACAAGTAAAAAGTTACGATTCCAACACTTAGCCTTGTAAATCACCACTTGTCACCTACTGCCATCCTGAGAAGGAATATTCTATCCCCACTCTCTGCTTTCTGCCAGACAGATAAGCTTCTATCCATGCCACTATCTTGCCTCTAACACCACGGACCCTAAACATACTCAGTAATCTCCTGTGTGACACCTTGTCAAAGGCCTTCTTGAAATCCAGGTGGATAACATCCGTTGCCTGTGCTTGATCAAGCCTGTTCATTTCCTCTTCAAATAATTCCAACAGATTTTTCAGGCATGATCTTCCCTTGATGAAACCAAAGTGATTTTGCCCTATTTTACCAAACACTTTGAAGTATTCAGAAATCTCATCCTTCACAATGGATTCCAGGATCTCACCCACGACCGAAGTTAAGCTATTAATTGTGGATTTCTTTTTGTCTTTTTCCTCACTCCCTTGTTACAATGGGGTGTCAATTTCGTGGGTTTCCAGTGTTCTGGGATCGTTCCTTACTCTAGTGATTCTTGAAAGATCACCACTATCCCCCCACACGCTCGACAGCTATCTTCCTT
The DNA here is from genome assembly GCF_020745735.1 of Hemiscyllium ocellatum. Classification (NCBI taxonomy): domain Eukaryota; kingdom Metazoa; phylum Chordata; class Chondrichthyes; order Orectolobiformes; family Hemiscylliidae; genus Hemiscyllium; species Hemiscyllium ocellatum. The sequence continues at coordinate 27,444,493 of NC_083447.1, read as the reverse complement.
ATTTCTCTGGGATGTAGTCCATCCGGTCCAGGATATTTAACCACCTGCAGGCCATTCAGATTTTTCTAGCATGCTATCTATAGTGGTGGCAAGCATACTCAGCTCTGGGCCCCCACCATCTTGACTGTTAAGGGATTACGCATATCTTCCACAATGAACTCATTTTTCAGTTCCTCGGCCTTTTCTTTTTTACCACTACTGCCTCTCCAGTATCATTTTCCAGCAGTCCAATGTCCACTTTTGCCTCTCTTTTGTACTTTATATATTGAAATAAGCTCTTACAGACTTCCTTTATATTAATGGCTAGTTTACCCCCATATTTACTAATCGCCCTCCTTATTTTATTTTGTTTGCCCTCTGTTTTGTATTTGTAAGCTTCCCAATCCTCTGGTTTCCCACTGCCCCTCGCCACATTATTCGCGTTCTCATTTATTTCTATGCTGTCCCTGAATTCCCTAGTCAGCAATGGTTGCCTCATCCTCCCTGTACCAAGCCTCTTTTTCCTCAGGTTAATTCTCTGCTGCATCCTGAATCAGCCCAAAAATCTCCTGTCATTGTTGTTCCACTGTCTTTCCTTCTAGGACTGTCTCCCAGTTAATTCTACCCAGCTCCTCTCTCATGCCTCTGTAATTGCCTTTATTCAGCTGTAATACCATTACCTCTGATTCTAACTTCTCCATCTGAAATTGCAGAGTAAATTCAATCATATTATGATCACTGTCTCCAATTATTTCCTTCATCTAAAGCTCCCCTCATCTAATCTGCCTGCACAAGCTGCTACAAAAAGCCATCTCATAGACATTCTACAAAATCCTTTTCCTGCAAAGCACTAACAAACTGAATTCCCAGTCCACCTGCATAATGAAATCCCACATGATCACTGTAAAGTTGCCTTTCCTACAGATGTTTCTATCTCCAGGTGTATCGTGCACCCCAGATTCTGACGACTGTTTGGAGGCCTGTCCGTAACCCCAATTGCATTTTTTCATCTTTTTGTTTCCCCAATTCTACCGACACAGATTCTCCACCATCTAATTCACCATCATTTCTTCTAATTGATCCAATTCCATTTTATATCAATGAGAACAATCTGTCTCTCTGCCCACCTGCCTATTCAATATCCTTGATAATTCCGCTCCAAATCCTGATCCTCTTGCAGTGATGTCACTGTGATGCCCAACGCGTCATACATGCCGATTTGTGTATGCGTCACAAGCTTATTTACATTATTCCTTACACTGCTTGCATTCCGATGTAACAGTTCAGTTCTGTATTTACCGTACCCCTTCTCATTGTCATTTGTTTGTCCAGCCGGTTGGTACCTACACGAACCCTGGCCACTGAATAATCCCCCTCCCACTCCAAGTTCATCTGCACTCCAGATGACATATCCCAAGCTCAAGCAACAGGTAGGCAACAAAACCTTCAGGACTTTCAATCCTGGTCACAGAGAATATTATCTATGCCTCTAACTGTACTATCCGCAATTATCCATAATTGGGCAACATAGAACATAGAACATAGAACAATACAGCACAGAACAGGCCCTTCAGCCCAGGATGTTGTGCCGAAAATTTGTCCTAGCTTAAGCACCTCTCCATGTACCTATCCAATTGCCGTTTAAAGGTCACCAATGATTCTGACTCTGCCACTCCCACAGGCAGCGCATTCCATTCCCCCACCACTCTCTGGGTAAAGAACCTACCCCTGACATCCCCCCTATACCTTCCACCTGTCATGTTAAATTTATGTCCCCTTGTAACACTCTGTTGTACCCGTGGAAAATGTCTCTGACTGTCTACTCTATCTATTCCCCGATCATCTTATAAATCTCTATCAAGTCACCCCTCATCCTTCGCCGTTCCAATGAGAAAAGGCCTAGCACTCTCCACCTATCCTCCTACGACCTATTCTCCATTCCAGGCAACATCCTGATTAATCTTCAATGCACCCTCTCCAAAGCTTCCACATCTTTCTTAAAGTGAGGCGACCAGAACTGCACACAGTGCTCTAATGTGGCCTTACCAAGGTCCTCTACAGCTGAAACATCACCTCACAACTCTTTAATTCAATCCCTCTGCTAATGAACGCTAATACGCCATAGGCCTTCTTACAAGCTCTATCCACCTGAGTGGCAACTTTAAAAGAGCTATGAACATAGACCCCAAGATCCCTCTGCTTCTGCACCTGACTAAGAACCCTACCGTTAACCCTGTATTCCGCATTATTATTTGTCCTTCCAAAATGGACAACCTCACACTTGACAGGGTTGAAATCCATCTGCCACTCCTCAGCCCATCTCTGCATCATATCTAAATCCCTTTGCAGCCGACAACAGCTCTCCTCACTATCCACAACTCCACCAATCTTCATATCGTCTGCAAATTTACTGACCCACCCATCGACTCCCTCTTCCAAGTCATTAATAAAAATTACAAACAGCAGAGGACCCAGAACTGACCCCTGCGGAACTCCACTTGTAACTGGGCTCCCGGCTGAATATTTACAATCTACCACCACTCTCTGACTTCGACCGGTGAGCCAGTTCTCTATCCAACTAGCCAAATTTCCCACTATCCCATATCTCCTGACTTTCCGCATAAGCCTACAAGGGGCACCTTATCAAATGCCTTAATAAAATCCATGTACACTACATCCACTGCTCTACCCTCATCCACATGTTTGGTCACCTTCTCAAAGAATTCAATAAAACTTGTAAGGCAAGACCTACCCCTCACAAATCCGTTCTTATTGTCCCTAATCAAGCAGTGTCTTTCCAGATAGTCATAAATCCTATGCCTCAGTACCCTTTCCATTACTTTGCCTACCACTGAAGTAAGACTAACTGGCCTGTAATTCCCGGGGTTATCCCTCTTCCCTTTTTTGAACAGGGGCACAACATTCGTCACTCTCCAGTCCCCTGGTACCTCCCCGTTGACAGTGAAGACGAAAAGATCATTGCCAACGGCTCTTCAATTTCCTCTCTTGCTTCCCACATAATCCGAGGATATATCTCGTCAGGCCCGGGGGACTTGTCTATCCTCAAGTTTTTCAAAATGCCCAGCATACCTTCTTTCCTAACAAATATCTCCTCTAGCTTACCAATCCGTTTCATACTCTCCTCTTCAACAATGCGGTCCCTGTCATTTGTAAATACTGAAGGAAAATATTCATTCAAGACCTCTCCTATCTCTTCCAACTCAATACACAGTCTCCCACTCCTGTCCTTGATCGGACCTACCCTCGTTCTTGTCATTCTCATCTTTCTCACATACGGATAAAAGGTTATCCTTGATCGTACCTGCCAAAGATTTTTCATGCCCTCTCTTAGCTTTCCTAATCCCTTTCTTCAGCTCCCTCCTGGCTATCCGATATCCCTCCAGCGCTCTGTCTGAACCTTGTTTCCTCATCCGTCATTCAGCCTCCTTCTTCCTATTTGCTAGACATTCAACCTCCCTCATCCACCAAGGTTCCCTCACACGACCATCGCTTTCCTGCCTGACAGGTACATACATATCAAGGACACGTCTTATCTGTTCTTTGAAAAAGTTTTACATTTCAACGACATCCTTCCCTGACAGCCTATGTTCCCAACTTATGCTCCTCAGATCCTGTCTTGCAGCATCATATTTACCCTTCCCCCAATTGTAAAACCTACCCTGTTGCACGCAACTACCTCTCTCCATAACCAAGGTGAAAGTCACAGAATTTTGGTCACCATCATCAAAATGCTCACCCACTAACAAGCCCATCACTTGTCCCGGTTCGTTACCAAGTACCAAATCCAATATGTCCTCCCCTCTGGTCGAGCAATCTACATATTGAGTTAGAAAAGCTTCTGGACACACTGCACAAACACCGCCCCGTCCAATCTACTTGATCTAAAGAGCTTCCAATCAATATTTGGGAAGTTGAAATCGCCCATGACTACTACCCTGTGGCCTCTGCACCTTTCCAAAATCTGTTTCCCAATCTGTTTCTCCACATCTCTGTTGCTATTGGGGGTGGGGGGTGGGGGGGGGGGTGGGCTATAGTAAACACCCAACAAGGTGACTGCTCCTTTCCTATATCTGACTTCAGCCCATACTACCTCCAAAGGCAGATCCCCCTCGAACTGCCTCTCTGCAGCCATTATACCATTTCTAATTAGCAATGCCACACCCCTTCCTTTTTTTACCACCCTCCCTAAACTTATTGACAAATCTGTAACCAGGAACCTCCAACAACCATTCCTGTCCCTCTTCTATCCATGTTTCCGTAATGGCCACAACACTGTAGTCCCAAGTACGGATCCACGCCTTAAGTTCACCCACCTTATTTCTGATATTCCTTGCGTTGAAGTATACACACTTGAGCCCATCTCTGTATCCGCAAGTATTCCCTGTCAGTGCTACCTTCTCCACAGCCTCCCTACATTCTTGAACATCCTGAAAAACAGCTAACCTACTTTCTGGACGACAAGTCCGGATCCCATCCCCCTGCCAAATAAATGTAACCCCCCTCCAGAAGAGTGCTAGCAAACCTACCTGCCAGGATATTGGTACTCTTCTGGTTCAGGTGCAACCCGTCCTGCTTGTCCAGGTCCCACCTTCCCCAGAATGCAGTCCAATTGTCCCAATACCTGAAGCCATCCCTCATACACCATCCTTGCAGCCACGTGTTCAACTGCACTGTCTCCCTATTCCTTGCCTCACTGTCATGTGGCACTGGCAACAACCCAGAGTTCTGTGCACAACAATGTTGCCTCACAGTGATAGGGACTCGGGTTCAATTCCAATCTCTGGAATCTGTCTGTGTGTACATTGTACATTCTTCCCATGTCTGCATTGGGAGCATTACCTCCTTTCTCTCTCCACAGGATGTCTCTGTATTTGCTTCGGATTTCTACAATCTCCAGTATATTTGCTTATATTTCATCGAGAAATGCAGCAAATGTGGCAGGTTTTGTAAAAGCAGCCATGGTTCTCGGGTTCCCTGGGTGTTTAGGAATCTTGCTGAATGCAGTGTCCCTGGATACCCATTCCATCTCTTTCAGTCCCTCAGTCCATCCTCACTGCATGCAACCTTTCCTTTGCCAAACCTGGGACTCCCCACACCCCATTGCCTGGCACTAGATTCTCCCTTCACAGGATTGTGCACACAATGACACTGGGCACTCTCTTACCCGCTGGGGATGCTAGGGTAAAGACCCTGCCATTGAAAGGAATAGAATAATTAAAATCCAATTTAATAGCAAAACAGAGTAAACAGGCTGAATGACATCCATCTGCTCTGTCATTTTGTAGTCTTCTGTTCATCCTCGTCAATCTGCAAATAAATGGTACATATGTCTACCTTGTCAAACAGGTTTGGTGGAGGTGATAGATATCAGATCCTGTGGTCATTGGACTGAGTCAGTGGGCTCCACCTACCTTGTTAATGAGGTGACACTTACGTTTTTATAATCACGTCTATCCACTTTAAAGAAAAGGCCTTGCTGGAGTTGTGCTGAAAGGATATTTGACTTTTGGAGACGCTAGAATATGTCACGTGCGAGTGAGATTAAGAATAGGAAGGTAGTACAGTTAAATACATGGCCAAAAAGCTGGTAGAACTTCTGATATGTGGATGATTGGGATTGCCAACTCATAGGATATAGCCAACGAAGACGGGATGGACCTGAACTAGCAGCAATCTTTGATGTGTGGGTCTTTGGGTTTCCTGGGTCAGTAGGATATACACAAGAAGGACGGGATGGACCTGAACAGGCGGAAATCTCCGATATGTGGATCATTGGGATTCCCGGGTCAGTAGGATATACACAAGAAGGACGGGATGGACCTGAACATGCAGCAATCTCTGATATGTGGATCATTGGGATTCCCGGGTCGGTAGGATATACACAAGAAGGACGGGATGGAACTGAACAGGCGGCAATCTCCGATATGTGGATCATTGGGATTCCCGGGTCGGTAGGATATACACAAGAAGGAAGGGATGGACCTGTACTGGCGGCACTGTCCTGGCAGGCAGGTTTGGTATTGACACTCCGGAGAGTTTAAACTAGTGTGACACTGTGCAGTGAGAACCAGAGCAGTCGGTCCACAATACAGTGACTGAGGAGGAATTGGAGACTAGAACCAGTGCATCTAAGACCAACAACAAAGAAGCAGAGGACACTGAACACAATGGGACTGGCAATCTGAAGTGTTATTAGTTTCATGTGAGGATTCTGGCAAGTCAGTACGTGGAGTTTGTATGAGTACATATAACTTCAACTTAAATATCACCAAGAATTCGTGAGAGAGGGACAAGAGAGCAATCAATCCAGTGGATCCAGAAATACTTGCTCAATATGCAGTGAGTAGCTGGAGACAGTCGTTTAAAGTGAAATAATGAATCAGCACTCTATCGAAATCGGACCATGTGTAATGCAAGGTACAGATTGAAGTGACAAAGGAGGAAACTGGAATTGTCTGTCTACAATATCTTCTGCTTCACTGATAGTCTTTTGTAATCTCTTGTCGCCAGAAAATAGCAGCAGAAAGTACTTCAGGGAAACTTAAACCAAATGTCAGGATGTGTATCTGATGTGTTTGGCTGAAGTGTATTTATTTCAATGCAAGGATTATTATGGGTAAACAGTTGAATTTAGAGACTGAATCCCTACATGGGACTACGATGTTGCAAACATTATAGGGACTTTGTTGAGAAAGAGACAGGACTGGCTGCTCAACTTTCCAGGGTTTTGTTGTTTTAGATGATATAGAGGGGAAGCCAAAAGAGGGGGAGGAGTTGCATTACGAATCAGGGAGTTTGTTACATCTGCACTTAGGACGTATTGGAAGGCTCATCTACTGAGGCAACATGGAGAGAGCTCAAGATATGAGGGATGCATGTGTTAGGATTGTACTGTAGTCCCCCCAACAGCCACCGAGAAATTGAGGTACAAACATGTTGGCTGATTATGGAAACGTGAGTTGTCCTAGTGTGGGACTTTAACATCCCCAATATTGACTGGGAATCCTTTCCAGCATGTGGTTTAGACGGGGTAGAATTTCTTCAGCGCATCCAAGAAAGTTATTTGCAGCGGAATGTGGATGGTCCAACTACAGCATGGGCCATACTAGACTTCGTAGTAGAAAATGAGCATGTCCGCGTGACTGACCATTCAGTAGAAGATCATTTTAGAAACAGTGATCACAATGACCTCAGGTTTGAGATAGCTACGATCATGGAATAAGTCAGGATCTTGTGGAAGTTAATAAATTGGTGGAAGGCAAATCCACATCAGGCAGAAGCGAGGGGCTGTTAATTGGGAGGAGCTGCTGTCAGGAAAATCCACATTTTGCATGGCGGAACTGTTTATTAAATCCTGATTTCAATATCGTCGGGCGAATGTCCTCCCAAATGCTCGACTGTCAATCTCTTTTGTTGAACAGCTATTTAGAGGATATTGCATGTCAGAAAACAGGAAGAGATAATGGATGATTGTGGGCGGCACGGTGTCACAGTGGTTAGCACTACTGCCTCACAGCGCCTGAGACCCGGGTTCAATTCCCGACTCAGGCGACTGACTGTGTGGAGTTTGCACGTTCTCCCCGTGTCAGCGTTTCCTCCGGGTGCTCCGGTTTCCTCCCACAGTCCAAAGATGTGCCGGTCAGGTGAATTGGCCATGCTAAATTGCCCCTAGTATAAGGTAAGGGGTAAATGTAGGGGTATGAGTGGGTTGCACTTCGGCGGGTCGGTGTGGACTTGTTGGGCTGAAGGGCCTGAGAACCTCAGAAATAATACAGCACAGACGGAGGCAATTCAGCCCATTGTAAATCCACAAGCTCTCCAACTGCACTATCTGAAAGCAGAGAGAGTTATTGGAGATACAGAGAAAGAGAGAGAGAGATACAGTCAGAGACACAGATAGAGAGAGAGAGAATGAAATAGAATGAAAGTATGTGAAGGGAGGTCAACAGAGTGGATAGAAAGAGGAGCGACTGACTGAGTGGAAGAAACGAGTGTTAGAAGAAAGTGATGCTGGATAGATCAGGAGTCAGCATGAGGAAAATAGACAGAAGATGGAAATTTTATTTAGATATTCCCATGGACTGCAAGCTCTTTGTCTGGTGCCACTGTGAGCACTGTGCTGATACTAGCTGTCATCCCAGATCATTTATCTCCAAAAACATCACAGACCTGGGTTTCTGACAGTTAAACGGAATCCAATAGTCCAATTGATTGGTTCCAGGGAGAAAGTGGATTAACTTAAATAGACTGCGAACAGCAGCAGGAACTGATAAGCCCCCGAAACACTGTGTGTGGGACTGGACCAGAGAATCTCAGTGAGAGAGGTCACTGACAGAGGGGAAGTCAGCGTCTCAGCTGTGGGCCGATTAATGATTGATAACGTTTGTACAGCACTTCCGTGGTTTTGTAATTCACCTTTCAATTTATACAGCTCAAGGTCATGAGTGTATTTTACCAATCTTATCTGTTTGTACTTTCTACATTTTGGAATGTACAGCAAGTCATTTTGTACCTGTATTTTGTGTTGCATATGCATATTGAATTATGGAGGAAGAAGGGACTTGTTCTAATGGTATGGTCTTCATCTGAACAATGCTGGGACTAGAGTCCTAACAAATCACGTAATTAGGGCTGCAGCCAAGTCTTTCAACTAATCTTTAGGTTTGGGTGGGATTTCAGTTATAGGGGAAATTAGAAAACTTGAATTCTAAGAGGAGGTAAGAGTGAAGAACGCAGGAGAGTTTAATGAAATCTCCAGCACAGGCACAAATAGGACACAGTGTATTGAAAGCGTAAACAATCAAACTTCAAGCACACTGGACAGACAAATGAAACTGAGAGCATGGACAGTTAATACAGGACTGTGAGTGTTATGTCTGAATGCATGCCATATAAGAAATAAGGTAAATGAGCTTGTAGCGCAGATTGAAATTGGCAGAGACGTGCTGCAAGGGAATCAGAATTGACAGCTGATGCATTCAAGCGTATGCATCCTATCGAAAAGATATGTTGAGTGGGGGGGGGGGGGGGGGAGTAAGAATGAAAATAAAACCATTCGTAAGAATCATGGTCTCCTTGCTATCGGAAGAATGTTGTGAAACTTTAAAGTATTTTGAAAAATTTACAAGGATTGGACTATTGGAGCTACATGCAGAAGGAGAATAGGCTGGGGTTGTTTGCCCTGGAGCTTCAGAGGCTGAGGGGTGACCTTATAGCCGTTTAGAAAATCACAAGGGGCCTGCATGGGATAAATAGACAAATTATTTTCTCTAGGGAGGGGGAGAACTAGAGGGCATAGGTTTAGGTTGTGAAGGGAAAAATTTAAAAGTTACCAAAAGAGCAAGTTGTTTTTCATGCACAGGGTGGTGTATGTATATGGAAACAACTGTGGGAGGAAGTGATGGACACTGGTCCCATTCCAACGTTTAAAAAGCATCTGGATGGGTATGCAAATAGGAGGCATACAAAGGATATAGGCCAAGTGCTGGCAAATGGGACTAGATTAGGATGGGTAATCTGATTGGCATAGATGAGTTGGACCGAAGGATCTGTTTCCATTCTGTACATCTCTCTGACTGTATGACAGAAAGTAGGGTCAGATGGCACAAAATCGGTGTGGGTAGAATTGGGTATCCCCAAAGGTTGCAAAAAGAAATATAGATGGTTAATGAAACCTTTAAAGAGCAGGTGTGCATGCTGGAATGGATAGAGTTGGAGGAAGCTGATGTGCTGAAAATTTTGTCAAACATTAAGATTGATAAGTCGCCAGGCCCGGACCAGATTTGTCCTCAGCTGCTTTGGGAAATGAGAAATGTGATTTCTTCGCCACTTGCGAAGATCTTTGCATCTTCACTCTCCACTGAGTCGTACCTGAGGACTGGAGAGTGGCAAATGTAATTCCTCTCTTCAAGGAAGGAAATAGGGAAATCCCCGACAATTACTGACCAGTAAGTCTCACGTCTGTTGTCTGCAAGGTGTTAGAAAGGATTCTGAGGGATAGGATTTATGACCATCTGGAAGAGCATGGCTTGATTAAATGCAGTCAACCCGGTTTTGTGTGGGGAAGGTCATGCCTCACGAATCTTATCGAGTTCTTTGTGGATGAGAACAGAAAAGTTGATGAGGGTCGAGTGGATGTGGTGTATATGGACTTTAGCAAGGCGTTTGATAAGGTTCCCCATGGTAGGCTCATTCAGAAGGTCAGGAGGATGGGATACAGGTGAATTTAGCACTCTGGATACAGAATTGCCTGGCCAACAGAAGACAGCGAGTGGTAGTCGAAGGAAAATATTCTGCCCGGAAGTCAGTGGTGAGTGGTGTTCCACAGGGCTGTGTACTAGGGCGTCTACTGTTTGTAATGTTTATTAATGACTTGGATGAGGGGATTGAAGGACGGGTCAGCAAGATTGCAAACGACACAAAGGATGGAGGTGTCGTTGACAGTATAGAGGGCTGTTGTAGGCTGCAGCGGGACATTGACAGGATGCAGAGATGGGCTGAGAGGTGGCAGATGGAGTTCAACCTGGATAAACGCGAAGTGATGCATTTTGGAAGGCCTAATTTGAAAGCTGAATACAGGATAAAGTATAGGATCCTTGGCAGTGTGGAGGAACAGAGGAATCTTGGTGTGCAGGTACTTAGATCCCTTAAAATGGCCACCCAAGTGGACAGGGTTGTTAAGAAAGCATGTGGTGTTTTGGTTTTCATTAACAGGGGGATTGAGTTTAAGAATCGTGAGATCTTGTTGCAGCTCTATAAAACTTTGGTTAGACCACACTTGGAATATTGCATCCAGTTCTGGTCACCCTATTACAGGAAAGATGTGGATGTTTTGGATAGGGTTCAGAGGAGGTTTACCAGGATGCTGCCTGAACTGGAGGGCTTATCTTATGAAGACAGGTTGACTGAGCTCGGAATTTTTTCATTGGAGAAACGGAGGAGGAGAGGGGTCCTAACTGAGATATACAAGATCATGAGAAGCATAGATAGAGTCAGTAGTGAGAGCCTATTTCCCAGGGCAGAAATGGCTAACATGAGGGATCGCAGTTTTAAGTTGGTTGGAGAAAAGTATAGAGGGCATGTCAGAGGCCGGTTCTTTACACAGAGAGTTGTGAGAGCATGGAATGCGTTGCCAGCAGCAGTTGTTGAACCGAGGTCATTAGAGACATTTAAGGACTGCTGGACATGCATATGGTCACAGAAATTTGAGGGTGCATGCATGAGGATCAATGGATGGCACACGATCGTGTGCTGAAGGGCCTGTTCTGTGCTGTAATGTTCTATATTCTATGTTCTACATGGCGTTATGTTCAGGATTCCAAAAAGTAGACAGGACCTGTATATATACACCAGGAGATAGAAAAGATGCATAGAAAAGGCAAAGTATAGTGGTCATGGAGATTTCTATACATGGGTGGACTGGGAAGATCAGGTTGTTAGTGGTTTGCAGGAGAAATGATTTGTGCAATATCTTCGATAGGGCTTTTTGGAGCAGCTTGTGGTGGAGCCCACTCAGGAACAGGCAATACTGGGTTTAGCGTTGTACAATGATGCACACTGTTTTAGAGAACATAAACTAAGGAACACGAAGGAAGCAGTAATCATAATATGATTTATTTTATTCTGCAATTTGAGAGGGAGAAGATAGAATGATAGGTAATGGTATTTCAGTTGTATGAAGTCAACTGCAGGGGCATGAGGAAGGAGCTTGGTATAATTGTCTGGGATGGGTCTAACATGAAAAACAGTAGAACAACAATGGCAGGAGTATCTGCGAGCAATTCAGGAGACACAACAGAGATTCTTCCTGAGAAAAAAAAAGGATGGTATAGGGGAGGATGAAGCAACCATGGATGGTTCGGTTACAAATCACACAACACCAGGTTATAGTCCAGCAGGTTTAATTGGAAGCACACTAGCTTTCAGAGTATGGCTCCTTCAACAGGTGTTTGTGTAGGAAGACAGGGACAGAAGAGCAAGCGTATAATGTGACGAAGGGCACAGGAAAACCAGACGATTTGGAAGCTCACAAAGACCAACAGAGGACAACAAAATAATAAATATGGAGGGAGGAGATTAAACATGGGGATATGCTTACCAGTTAAATCAAGGAAAGTTGGAAGATTTTCTTTAGATATAAAAAAGGCAAAGGCGAGACAAAAGTGGACATTGAGCTGCTGTAAAATGGCACAGGACAGACAGTAGTGGGGTCAAAGAAATGGCCGAGGACACGAATAAATTCCTAATAGGTCAAGAATGTGAAGAGGCAAAGCTCAGTATGTCACCCATCGCCAAGGCAAACAGGGTAGAAAAGCTAAATGGGCTGAAGATGTATAAATCAGCTGGACGAGAATAACTGTACCACAGTGTTCAAAGAGAGAACGCTCAGAGGTAGTAGAGCGTTAGTGTTGACCTTTCAGGAATCATTAGAATTAGGGAATGTCCCAGAGGACTGGAATAACGCTAATGTAAAATCCCTGTTTACAAAGGGAATAAGGCAGAAGACGGAAAATTACAGACCAAATAGCCTAACCTCAGTCGTGGGTAAGATCCTGGAACCAAACAGGAAGGATAATACTTCTGAATATTTGGAGGTGTATAGAAATATAGGGCAAAGTCAGCATGGTATCATCAAAGGGAGGTCATGTCTGACGCATCTGCTTGAACCTTTTGAGAAAGTAACGATCAGCTTAGACCCAAGAGCGCCAATGGATATTCTTACCCGGACCTCAAGAAGGCTTTTGGCGAGTGCCACACGGAAGACTATTGATTCAGATAAGGGCCCATGGTGACAGAGGCAAAGTGCTAGCATGGATAGAAGTTTGGCTGTTTGGCAAAAAGCAGGTAGTGTGGATAAAATGGTCCTTCCCAGGATGGCAACCGGTATTCTGCAAGACTCAGTGTTCGGAAAACTTGTCACATTGTACATTAATGATCTAGATGATGGAACGGAGGGCATTCTGGCTAAGTTTGCAGACATTACAAAGATATCTAGAGGGACAGTTAGCACGCAGGAGGCAGAGAAGCTTCAGAAGGATTTGGACAGGTTAGGAGATGGGCAAAGCAGTGGCAGTTGGAGTAAAACATGCGCTCGTATGAGGTCATGCACTTTGGTACGAAGAATAGAGGCATGGCCTATTTTCTAAATGGGGATAAAATTCAGAAATCTGAAATGCAAAGAGACTTGGCAATCCTAGTCCAGGCGTCTCTCAAGGTAAACTTGCAAGTTGTTAAGAAGGTAAATACAATGAACGGATTTATTTCGAGAGGAATTGAAGTTAAAAGCGGGGAGTAGAACATAGAACATAGAAAGATACAGCGCAGTACAGGCCCTTCAGCCCTCGATGTTGCGCCGACCGAATCCTACCTAACCTACACTAGCCCAATAACTTCCAAATGCCTATCCAATGCCCGCTTAAATGACCATAAAGAAGGAGAGTTCACCACTGCTACTGGCAGGGCATTCCATGAACTCACAACCCGCTGTGTAAAGAATCTACCCCTAACATCTGTCCTATACCTAACACCCCTTAATTTAAAGCTGTGCCCCCTAGTAACACCTGACTCCATTAGCGGTAAAAGGTTCTCAGTGTCGACCCTATCTAAACCCCTAATCATCTTATACACCTCTATCAAATCTCCCCTAAACCTTCCTTTCTCCAATGAGAACAGCCCCAAGTGCCTCAGCCTTTCCTCATAAGATTTTCCTACCATTCCAGGCAACATCCTGGTAAACCTCCTCTGCACTCGTTCCAATGCCTCCACATCCTTCCTATAGTATGGCGACCAAAACTGCACACAATACTCCAGATGAGGCCGCACCAGAGTCTTATACAGTTGAGGACTCCGGAACTCAATTCCTCTACCAATAAAGCCCAGTACACCATATGCCTTCCTCACAGCACTATTTACCTGGGTGGCAACTTTCAGAGATCTGTGTACATGGACACCAAGATCCCTCTGCTCATCCACACTACCAAGTAGCCTACCATTAGCCCAGTAATCCATCTTCTTGTTACTCCTACCAAAGTGAATGACTTCACACTTAGCTACATTGAATTCCATTTGCCACATTTCTGCCCAGCTCTGCAACCTATCTATATCCCGCTGTAACCTACCACTTCCTTCCTCACTATCCACAACTCCACCGACTTTTGTGTCATCCGCAAACTTGCTTACCCAGCTTTCAAGCCCTTCCTCTAGATCATTTATAAAGATAACAAAAAGCAATGGTCCCAAAACAGATCCTTGTGGTACACCGCTAGTAACTGCACTCCAAGATGAACATAGTCCATCAACTACTACCCTCTGTCTCCTTCCAGCCAGCCAATTCCTAATCCAAACCTCTAATGTATCCTCAATGCCATACCTCCATAGTTTTAGCATTAGCCTACCATGGGGAACCTTATCGAACGCCTTCCTAAAATCCATATACACAACATCTACTGCTTTACCCTCGTCCACTTCCTTAGTCACCTTCTCAAAGAACTCAATAAGGTTTGTCAGGCACGACCTGCCCTTCACAAAACCATGCTGGCTATCCTTGATCACTTTATTCCTATCCAGATGTTCATAAATCTTATCCCTTACCATTCTCTCTAAGACTTTGCCCACCACTGAAGTCAGACTCACTGGCCTATAGTTACTAGGGCTATCCCTACTCCCGTTCTTGAACAAGGGGACCACATTCGCTATCCTCCAGTCCTCTGGTACTATTCCCGTTGACAATGACGACATAAAAATCCAGGCCAATGGCTCTGCTATCTCCTCCCTAGCTTCCCATAGGATCCTAGGGTAAATGCCATCAGGCCCAGGAGACTTATCTATTTTCATCCTCTCCAATATTCCCAGAACCTCTTCCCTGCATATTTCCAGGCCATCCATTCTAATCATTTGTGACTCCATATTCACATCAGCAACAGTGTCCTGTTCCTGAGTGAATACTGATGAAAAGTATTGATTTAGTGTGTCTCCAATCTCCTCCGCCTCCACACACAACTTCCCATTACTATCCTTGACTGGACCGATACCTACCCTAGTCATCCTTTTATTCCTGACATACCTATAGAAAGCCTTTGGATTTTCCCTAATCCTACCAGCTAAAGACTTTTCATGTCCCCTTCTCGCTGCTCTTAGCTCTCTCTTTAGATCCTTCCTGGCTACCTTATAACTCTCTATCGCCCCAACTGAACCTTCATGCCTCATCTTTACATATGCCGCCTTCTTCCCTTTCACAAGGGATTCCAATTCCTTACTAAACCACGGCTGCCTCACAAGGCCCTTTACATCATGCCTGACTGGTATATACTTATCGAGGACACGTAGCAGCTGCTCCTTGAACAATCCCCACATCTCATTAGTGTTCTTCTCTTGAAGCCTGTTTTTCCAATCCACACATCCTTAGTCATGCCTCACTGCATCATAATTTCCCTGCCCCCAGCTATAACTCTTGCCCTGCGGCGCACATTTATCCCTCTCCATCACTAAAGTAAACGTCACCGAGTTGTGGTCACTGTCCCCGAAGTGCTCACCTACCTCCAAGTCTAACACCTGGCCTGGTTCATTACCTAGAACCAAATCCAGTATAGCCTCATCTCTAGTTGGCCTGTCTACATATTGTGTCAGGAAACCCTCCTGCACACATTGGACAAACACCGACCCATCTAATGAACTCGAGCTATAGCTCTCCCAGTCAATATCTGGGAAGTTAAAGTCCCCCATAACAACCACCCTGCTACCTTCACTCTTTTCCTGAATCATCCTCGCAATATTATCCTCTACTTCTCTAGGACTATTAGGAGGCCTGTAGAAAACACCTAACAGGGTGACCTCACCTTTCCTATTTCTAACCTCAGCCCAAACTACCTCAGATGGCAAGTCCTCTTCCATCGTCCATTCCACTGCTGTAATACTATCTTTGACAAGTAATGCCACACCTCCCCCTTTTTTACCCCCATGTCTGATCCTACTAAAACATTTAAACCCTGGAACCTGCAACAGCCATTCTTGTCCCTGTTCTACCCACGTCTCTGTAATGGCCACAACATCGAAGTCCCAGGTACCAACCCACGCTGCAAGTTCACCTACCTTATTTCTTATACTTCTGGCATTGAAGTATACACACTTCAATCCACCCTTCTGTTTACAGGCACCCTCCTGCGCGTTTAAATAGAGAAAAAACCCTACCCAGGTAACCTAGCAACACAAGCGTCCGGGTCTACCCGGCGTTTTTTTTTAAAAAAGACTTTTTTAAATTTTTAGTTTAAAAAACTTTAAAAAAGTTAAGTACTGGAACTTACAACTTAAATTTTTAGTTTTTAAAACAAAATAAGAAAAACAAAGAACTGGAACTCACCCTGGACTTCGAACCGGACAAACAGCCGTCACGTGATCCTCCGAGAAACTGAGGCCTACAGCTCGCCTGCGCGTTTAAACAGAGAAAAAACCCTACCCAGGTAACCTAGCAACACAAGCCTCCGGGTCTACCCGGCGTTTTTTTAAAAAAAACTTTTTAAAGTACTTACAAAGGTACTAAAAATCTCTTGTCAGGCCACATTTAGATTTGGGTCCTATATCTCAGCAGATATGTACTGTCCCTGGAGCGTGTTCAGAGGAGGTTCACTGGAATGGTCCTAGGAATGAAAAGCTTAACATACGAGGAACTTTTGAGGGCCTGGTTCGATACTCGATGCGGTTTAGAAGGCTGGGGGAAATCTAATTCAAACTTACAGAATACTGAATGACCTGGACAGAGTGGATTTTTGGAAAATGTGTCCATTCGTAGGTAAGACTAGGATTCGAGGCACAGACATAGACCAGAGCGAAGACCTTTTAGAACAGAGATAACGAGTAACTCCTTCAGGCAAAGCATTGTGAGTCTATGGAATTCACTGCCACAGAAGGCTGTGGAGGCCAGGTCATTGAGTATGTTTAAGCCAGCGTAGGATAGATTCCCGAATGTAAAGAGGATCAAGGATTTCGGGGAGAATGGGTTTGAGCAATTTATCAGCATTGACTGATGTTTGAGCAGACTGGATTGGGCTGAATGGTTTAATAGACAAAGAGAATGACTAACTAGGAACACCGACTATAGCGAGGATGGGATAGTAACCACCTTGAGTAATCCAAAGGATATCTTCGATCCGTGATGTTGATGATATCCAAGGCTGAGAAAGGTAGTAAAAAACCCTTGGATAAACTCCTGTTCATTGATGGAACATTCCAGTTAAATGTTCTCAGATTCTGATCTATTGTCTTCTGACCCCCGGTGGAGAGATTGTGGCTGATTCCTATTAAATTTAATTTAGTCAACGTTTCTTGATACCATCCGGAGTCAACTCGGGCCTTGATATCAGGGTCTGCCACTCTTATATGAGCTGCTGTGTTCACTTCCTTTGAACATACAAATAGTTTATTGTGTATAATAGGGGTGTGTAACCTTCTCACAGAAGATAGTGAATGTCAGAAATTATCTGGTCTAGATAGTTGGGGAGCTAGATCACTGAAAGTATTTACAGATGAGGTAGGTAGGTTTTTGACCTGCCATAGAATTTAGATATGTGAAGAATTGAGAAATAAAGCAGAGTTGATAACAACAATTGATCATCCATTATCTTATACAATGGCACGACAGGCCTGACCATCCGAATTACCATCCGATCCTGTTCCTTATGTTCTCATATTCAGTAATTAGAAAGTTAATGTTTGTTATTTTCCTGAACATTCAGTTACTGGATGTTGCAGTTAGAGAGAACAAAGCATTTTATGAGTCATCTCTGGGTGAGGTATGGGGACTGTATTCACAGTGAATCTGGGTCTGCACCATGACCAACAAATGAAGCACAAGTTGCAGAGAGGAGACACTCAATAAAATAGACCAAAGGCTTCTTTTGAGCCCAGCCTGGGTTTTGAATAAACATTTTTCAACCCACGCCAAACTGTGTGTAACAATTTTGAGGGACAGAAGAAGATCCTGTCTTACGGTGGATCAGGTATTTCGAGCGAGTGGCTGCA
Source organism: Hemiscyllium ocellatum (assembly GCF_020745735.1). Classification (NCBI taxonomy): domain Eukaryota; kingdom Metazoa; phylum Chordata; class Chondrichthyes; order Orectolobiformes; family Hemiscylliidae; genus Hemiscyllium; species Hemiscyllium ocellatum. The sequence goes on along the minus strand of NC_083447.1, from coordinate 27,426,481 downwards.
TCTACTCCTGCGCAGGAGCTGTGAGGGGCTGAATGGAATATAGGAGCATCAGACTGAGGAGCAGGAGTGGACCATTTAGGCACTTTGTCTTGGCTCTGCCACGCACTAAGATCGTAGCTGATCTGATTGTGGTCTCAACAGTACTTCTTCTGTACGTGCACCATTTTCCTACATTCACTTGTCTATCAAATATTTAACAGACACAACTTTGAATAAATGTAAACACCCAGGCACCACAAACTTCTGGGGAGGGAATTCCCACTTAAACAGCCCTTTTAGAATTCGTGCTCCAATCAATGTTGCAGGGTCAGTGTTTCCTTTTGCAGTCAGACTGCTCCACTGTTTACAACAAATTGCATAGTTTAGTGATATGGCTAATCATATAAATGTCAGCCTGGCTCATCCTCTAGAAAAATGTCAAACACACACACACACTCATTCCCATCTTAGGACAAAATAGAAAAATGAAAGCTTTCCAGAGTGTCATAATAGTTGAACTCATAACAAATGGATAGATGATAGACTGACCTAAATGTTATTCTATCCTCTGAAGTTATTAGATTAGATTCACTGCAGCGTGGAAACAGGCCCTTCGGCCCAACAAGTCCACACCAACCCTCCAAAGAGTAACCCAACCAGGTCCATTTCCCTCTGGCTAATGCACCCATCACTATGGGCAATTTAGCATGGCTAATTCTCCTGGCCTGCACATTTTTGGACCTGTGGGAGGAAACCAGAGCACTTGGAGGAAACCAACACAGACACCGGGAGAATATGCAAACTCCACACAGGCAGTCGCCCAAGGCTGGAATCAAACCTGGGACCCTCGTGCTGTGAGGCAGCAGTGCTAACCGCTGAGCAACTGTGCCACCGATTCTGCTCAGACAAGCTGTTTGTAATGCGATTCCTCCCCAGAATAGTTGGATTTAGCTGAATTCCCTTTGTTTCAGACGGTAGGGAAATTCCAATGAATTTCTCAACAGGAATTTTCCACGACTCATCAGGTCGTGGTGAGTCAGGGATTTACTGTTGTCAGGTGGAACACAATAACAGAGAGGGATCAATCAGTTGCTGCTTCTCCGGCAGGGAACATAGTTCTCCCTCTCTGTGTTGAAACATGCAATCATGTCAACTGAACACCAAACTGGACCTCGTGCGCTCGTCATGAAAATTCTCTGGGATGGATAATAATGGACGATATGCAAGTGCATCATTGCTGTTGTTATACACAGTGCCTTTCGTTAGCAAAAAAAAGAAAATTCCTGCTTTATAATTTGATGATATGTAGGTATGCAGATGGTTAATTTTTAAAAATTGTTTGATATCTTCAAAATATCTGTGCGAAAATCAATAATTTTATTCTGAACATTTATTCCATAGTTTTAGTGTCCCTGAGAAGAGAATATATGTATCCAGCTGATTTTTCTTGAAATTGTGTATTCTTCAAAAAGATTTCTCATCTAAGACCAAAACTGATAATGTTTCAGAACAAAAGGCCTTCACTCCAGGAAAATGTGAACAAAGCATTGTTGATAAACTTCTAAAACAATTATTTTTTTTTAGGTTAAGGGATCAAAACTGCATATAAAACGCCATATGTGGTCTTAGCAATGCCTATACAGATGTAGATTCGAAAAATGTGATTCTGGAAAATAACAACAGGTCAGGCAGCACCCAACGAACAGGAGACTCGATGTTTAGGGTACATTCCTGATGAAGGACTTATACCCGTGACGCCAATTCTCCTGCTCCTCGGTTGCTGCCTGATTGGCTGTGCTTTTCCAGCCTCACACTGTTCGGCTCTATCTCCAGCATCTGTACTCCTCACTTATACCGGTACAGATGCAGTAACACATTCCTGATTAAACCTAGTACCCTTTGACAGAAACACAAGCATTCCACTTAGCTTCCAAATCACTTACTGCAAGTGCAGACTAACTACATATGATTCATGTACCAGGATCATGAATACCGTCTGTATCACAGAGTTCTCTATTCTCTCTCCACTTAAATTGTTTAACATTGTTTTATCCTTCCATCCAAAATTGACAACTCACATTATGCTATATCTGGTGAAGGTTTGCTCACTAACTTCCCTTTGCCTATATTACATTGATGACATACAACCTCCATTTAATGACATACTGGATGACCAGCTTGGTCTTTAAGCTAATTGGGCTTTGATATATTCAGCCCATTCCTCCAGATCTTTGATACAGATGTTGATCGTTCATGATCCCATAGTGATCTTTAAGGCACTCCACCAGTTACAGCTTTGTAATGTGAAAACAAGCATTTATCTCTTCTTTCTATTAACTGTTTGCAACCACTTCCTGTTTAGCAGTTCAGGCAGTTTAAGTGGCCTGCTGTGCAGTAAAATGTACTCAATGAGCTAAAATGATTCGTTCCATTTTTCTCTGTAACTCGTTAAAGAGGCAGAATGGTCTCCCGCAGTCTCATGGTAATGATAATGACTGGCTGAATGAGGTGGCCCCCTATCTTTGTCACAGCTTCGAGGGGTGGATGGAGGACACAATACATGTGGTAGTGGTAGCAGTATATCCCTGTAACAGCCTCGAGGGTGGATTGAGGGAACAACACGTAGCGTAGGGACAGCAGCATGTCTCTGTAACAGCCTCGCGGGTGGATTGAGGGAAAAACACATTGGATAGGGGCAGCAGTTGGCCATTCGGTGCCACCAGTCAGAATGCTCATGACTGATCCGAGTGTGTCTGACCATCCATCTCCTGCCTGTTCCCAATAAATATTGACTCTCCTGTCCAGCAAAGATCAGTCGAGCTCAGCCTTGAATATCTTAAAAAACCGAGTCTTCACTGCTCCCTGAGGATGAGGACACCACAGATAGTACAATACTAAAGTGAAAGGGGCGACCTTATTTCAGTGTGGACCCGTTCTTTTAAATTGTGTTAACCGAACATGAAATCGCCTCCTCTTTTGAAACACAAGTCCAGAATAATTAGACATAGACATAAACCATTCAGCCCTCTAAACCTGTCCAATAGGACCACTGACCCTTTTCAAAGAAATATTTATTAAACTCATTCTCTGCTCCTGTCCCAGGAAGAGAATAACTGATGGCATGACACCACACGAGCATTAAAAACGCAGAATTAGGACATTCGACCCATCGACTCTGAATGCCATTTAATACTGGCTTAGAGATTTCTCAACATCATTCTCCTGACTACTCTCTGTAACTCTTGACACGCTTATTCATCAAAAACCTATCTATCTCTGTCTTATAAGCACTAGTGTCTGTATCTCTATGCGTCCGAATGTGCACTTGTGTGTGTTTGTTCATGTGTCTGTGTGTTTGTGTATTTATGTGCTGACATTAGTTTATCTGTGTATTTATGTGCTGGCATCTGTTCATCTGTGTATTCGCCTGTGTGTTTTATTTGTGCTTGTGTCTATTTGTGTGTGACTATCTATGTCTCCATATGCCACTACCTGTGTGCGGTTATATCTCCGTGTAGGTACTGTGAGTGTCAGTATATTAGCGTGTTTACATATGTCTCTGAATATTTTTGTGTCTGTATCTCTCTTAAATGAGATGTTTATTGTTTTGGGAGGGAGAAAATTGTGAGAACAGACAGAATGGTTAAAGTGTGAATTGCCCTTCACTGAACATTGTTTTTTACTCAGTTGGAGGGACATGGATGTCACGGAATCTCCATACGATGCGTCCCGATCCACTCCGGCTCGTACCAGGGTCCTCCTCACATGGTTGGGTGGGGGGGGGTTGTGTGTGGTGGAGGAGGGATCAGATATCGGTTGCTCCACCATCTCGCTTGGCCCTTTCTCTCCTATTACAGCCCTTTTTCTCCTGGAATGGGAGAAAGGGGAGGAGGGAGTGATGGTGGGAGTGTGTGGCCCTGCGGTTAGTGCTGGTGTAGGTGGAGGGGGAGGGGCAATGGTGAGGTGTCCGGAGGGAGTCAGTCGACAGTGTTGTATCCATGCAGGGTTATTAGTGTTGGGAGTATAGTGGAGGGAGAGAGAGCGTGTGGGGTGGGAGTGGGGTGGGGAGGGTGCTGAATTCAATAGTGAAAGTGGTAGCGCGTGAGCCTTATTTGGAGTTAGAGTGTGAGCCTTGCTATGGGGTAGGTGCTATAAAAGGTAGTGAGTGTGAGGGAGCAGAGAGAGTACGGTGACAGTTAACCTGACAGGGTCGGGAGGATATTGATGATTGTCCTGTGATGCTGGTCATTTCTTCAGATCATGTCAGCGTCGAGGTGACCCTCCCCGAATGTCTTGTCCAAGTCTATCACTAATGACACCACAGACCCTGTCCCTCAGATTTCACAGAATCCATTTGGGTGGATCTTACAAATAGGAACGAGAAGCAAGCATTGGTGTATTATGTATCTAGACCAATGCTCTCGTGCAAATTCTATGCATTGTATGCTCTGGAAATTAGAGATGGAAATATTGAATGATCTCAAATTGCATCTAAACTGCGTTAACTTAGTGACTGCTAATGTTGTGAAAAATAAATTCCATAAGCATATAACAAGTCGGTTGAAGAGTATGTTGTGACTCAAACAAGAGAGCAGGTTATTTTGGATTTGGAGTTGTGTGGTGAGAAGGACTCATTAGTAACCTTGCTCTGAGGACTAGAGGCGTTAATATGTTGTATTCTACACGGCGCCTGCATACAATATAGAATGTTTTAACATGAAGTGGTAGACACGCAATGGCTGTTAGAGTCATAGAACCAAGGGGCCCTGCAGCTTGGACACAGGCCCTTTGGACCAAAGGGGTCCGTGCCGACCAAAATGTCCATCCTGCTCATTCCATTTCCCTGCCCTTGCCCCTTATTCTTCTAGATCTTTCCTATCCGCATATTTGTCTAAAAGCCTTTTGAACGTTGTTAATGTGCATGCCTCAACCAAACCGCTGTCTGCTAATTTCATATATGTACCAACCTCTGCATAAAAAAGTTGGCGCTCAGGATCCTTTTTATTCTTTCACCTCTAACCCTGATGTCCTCTAGACCTTGATTGCTAAAACTGACAAAAAGAATGAATGCATTCATCTTATCCATGCATCTCATGATTTTATACTTTTCTATACGATTTCCCCTCAGTTTCTTACATTCAAAGGAAAATGTTCTGGCCAGTCCAAACTCTCCCGACAACTTAGCCCATTGAGTACTGGCAACATCCGTGTACATTTCTTCTGTCCTCTTTCGAGTTTAATCACATCCTTCCTGTGGCAAAGTGAACAAAACCGAACACAATACTCCAAGTGCATGCCTCACCAGCGTCCTGTCCAACTGCAATATAACTCGTAAACTTCTATACTCAATGTCCTGACTGGTGAAGTTCAGTGTGCCAAAAGCTTTTTTCACTGCACCGTCTACGTACAACTACTTTCAGAGAACCACTGACCTGAGATCCAAGGTCCCTCTGTTCCTCTACACTCCTTCAGGGTCTAACATTCACCACGAAACTCCAACCTGGATTTGGCTTTCCAAAATGAAACACCCCACATATATCTATATTAATCTCTATTTGCCATTTCTTGGCCCACTTCCCCAGCTGATAAAGGTCCTACTGCAATTTCTGATAATCTTTCTCACTGTTCACAGTACTGCAAATTTTATTGTCATGCACATTCTCATCCAAATCATTGATACAGATAACAAACAGTAATATGCCCATCACCGACCCCTGAGACACTTCACTAGTCACAGGTCTCCAATCCAACAAGCATCCTTTCAGTATTAACCTCTGCTTTCTCCCATCAAGCCAATTGAGTATCCAATTTGCCAGATCCCCCTGAATTCTATACCATCGAACCTTTCAGAGCAGCCTATTATGTGGAATCTTACCAAAGGCCTTTCTGAAACGTAGATAGACTACGTCTACCACCCTACCACCTTTTGAGGTCCCTTCCTGAAAAGAATGCTAAAGAATTGTGAGCCATGACATCCTATGCACAAAGCAATGCTGACTGCTTCTTATGAAACCATGTCTTTTTAAATGCATGCATATGTTATCTCTCAGAACCTTCTCACGCAAATTGCATGTCACAGTTGTTAAGCTAACTAGTCTATAGTTCACAGGTTCTTCTTCGCAGCCTTCCTTGAACAAGGGCACAACATTCAAGACCGTCTAGTATTCTGGGATCTCCCCCGTGGACAGCGGTGATGCAAAAAGATCAGTCAGGGCCCCCGCAATATCTTCTCTCGCCTCTTGCTGTGTTCTTGGATACACCTGTTCAGGACTAGGAGATCCAGAGAAAGCCTGTAATGTCTGAAAAATATGTCTATTTCTTTAAGGTAGAATCACCAAAGAAAGGGCAAGTGACTTCATGAAGGTTAACATAATAAATTAAAGATTATATTAATCATAGGAAGTGAGCTCAGAACAATTTTAGACATTGTGGCAACCAGAAGATTCTCAGAAATTTGTTTGTGTGGAGATTGCATATTCTCCCCGTGTCTGCGTGGGTTTCCTCTGGGTGCTCCGATTTCCTCCCACAGTCCAAAGAATTACAGGTTAGTTGAATTGGCCTTGCTTATTTGTGCAAAGTGTTCAGGGATGTGTAGATTAGGTCGCAAAATGTAGAATAGGATGGAAATGGGTCTGGGTGGTTATTCTTCGGAGAGGCAGGGTGGACTTGCTGGGCCCAAGGGCCTTTTCCGCACTGTGGGCTTTTAATGATTCTGTGAAAGAAGAACACAAAGGCTACATAAATCTACAATCTGTTTTGCAAAGAAAACAAAATAAAAGCAGGGTCAAATGTGGAATTTTGTAATCAGGAGAGGAGAGGTTATTGAGGAGAGCAGGGAAATGGCCAAGAAAATAACCAGTTCCTTTGCATCTTTCATCACGGAGGAAGATCCAGAAAATCGCCGAGTAATACCAAATGATCACATGGAACTTGTGGAACTAAAGACAGAAAGTCAATTCATATCATTAACAAGGTAGTAGTTGAAGGCTAGCATAGTAGTATTGTAGCTGGATTGAGCATTGCTAAGTCTGATGAGCCAGTTCTACTTCATATCAAAATATTAGAAATAAATCAGCAATAGACACATTAATTGTGCTGTCGATGAATGTTTTATTTTCCTGTACATTCTGCAGAGGCTGGAAGTTAGTAAATGTGTTCCAAGCATTGGAGATGAATGGAAGGGATTCAAGCATCTGCAAAGGGAAGAGGAGATAGTATGGAGAACTGCAGACCAATTCACTTGACATCTGTAGGGAAGCTGATGGTATCTATTATGTAGGATCTGATATTGGATAATTAGAAATTAACAGCAACATTGGAGAGAATCAGCATGCACTGACAGAGTCTGACAGAGTCTTCATCCTTGACAAACTTCAGAATGATTTGAACTTGTTTATTGCAAAATAGAAATGGCGTATTTCGATTTTCAGAAGTCTTTTTTATAAGAACTCATGCAGTGAATTCATAAATAAAGTAATGTGAATGGTAATTGGAGGAATATATAAAAGTGAAAAATTAAAGTCAGGTTTGCCTTCATTTAAGAGAATTAGAACATTGTCGGAAGGTCATGCTGAAGCAGTTTCACAGCTTGCTACTGAAACTGTACATAGAGTATAGGGTCCAGTGTTGGTGACCCAATCTGAGAATGAATATAATGAATATTCTCCAGATTAATCCCTCAGGTGGTGAGATTGCCTGATGAGGAATCTCGGCCTGTGTTCTTTACAGTTTCAAAGAATGAGAGGTGATTATAGTGAAATTTAGAGAAGTCACTCAACATATGACAAGGTGGAAATAAACAAGAGTTTTCTCCGGTTGTCTACTCTACATTTAAGGCAAATTATTGCAGTCAAAGGATAGACCATTTCAGACTGGTTTGGGCAAAGTTAAAAATTTACCCAACACTAGATGATAGTCCAACTGTTTATTTAAGCACGACATTTCGACCAGCATTATCACACGATGAAGAAGCAGCGCTGTGAAAGCTAGTGCGTGCGAATAAAACTGTTGGATTATAACCTGGTGTTGTGTGATTATTAACCTTATTGTTTGTAGCATTCATAAATGATGCAGCTGTGAATTGCAGGGGTTTAGGGTGAGTGTGATAAATCAGTTTGTGTTTGACGCAAAGTTTGGCTGGTTGGTTGGCAGTGAGGAGGAAGGCCTTATATTACAGGAAGATACAGATGGAATGATCAAATGGGTGGATCAATGGCCAATGGAATGAAACCCTGATAAATATGAGGTGATGTACTTTGAAAGAAGGAAGCAGACAGGGGAGGACTCAATGAATAGCAGCACAATCGTAAGCTCAGAGGGTGCTGGAAACATCCCTGAATGTGATTAAACAAGTTAATGCACAAGTTGACAAAGCATAGCGACCATAAACATAGCCTTTTCTTCATGGAGGCACAGATTACAAGAGCTATGTGGAACTTTGGTGAGGCCAAATGGAATACTGTGTACAGTTCTGGGAGCCACAAAACAGGAAGTATGTGATTGCACTGGACAGGGTGCAGTGGAGATTCACCAGAATGTTCCCTTGAATGGGGTAAATCAGCTCGGCTTGTTTACTTTGAAGCAGAGAAGGCTGAGAGGGATGTGCTTCTGAAGGATAAGATTACCAGGGGCATGGACAGGATGGATAGACAGGAGCTGTTCCTTTCAGTCAAAGGGCGAACAACAATAGAGTACCATGTTAAAGTGCAGGGTTTAATGTTAATGAGGATTTGACGATTGGTTTTCATCCAGAGTCTGTTGGGTCAGGAATGCACTTCCTGCGAGGGCAGGTAACCTCACAACCGTTAATAAATATGTGGTCGTGCCCTTGAAGTGCCATAACATACATGGCTATGGGCCTCATTTTGGAAAGTGGAACTAATGTAGATCGTGCTGTATTTATGACAGTACAGAGCCAGTGCTTCTGTGACTGTATGGGTTGGACGGTCAATCATTGAGCAGCATAAGACATGAATTGATGAGCTTCTGAAGAATGTATTAACTAGGGTCATAAAAGTGAACTTGTCTCCATGAGCTAGAACAAGGAAAACTAGAAGTGTCTAATGCTCTGCTCCCTTCCTGATGTTTCTGTGCAGTGTGCGGGAAAGCTCTGTCATTGTTGTCACAAGCTCTTAAACATTAGGAAGGCAGCATCTGTCTGGTCGACAGGACTATGTTTCCCGTTCCCTTTTCCAAAACCAAGCTTGTTGCCGTGTTCTGTCTGGTTTTATCCTTTAAGAACTCAGAACAATTTGATACACTTGAGTGTCTTGCTTGGCCGTTTCAGAGACCATAACAGAGTTTATCACATGTCTGTGTGTCTGGAGACATTTGTAGGCCAGACCGGGAAGCACGGGAGATTCACTTCCTGAAAGTACATTGGGGAAGTAACAGATGTTTACAATAGACATTAGAAGGCCAATACTACTGGCACCAGATTTTATGTCACGATATTTTGTGAATTGTTTTTAACTTCCACCAGCTGCCAGAGCATTATCCCGGTCTGGATCAGTAATCCAGTGACATTTCCACAACAGCAACATATCCACATGAGGACCTGTTGTAAAATAGACTGAGCACATTATTTCTGTGCTGTATGACAGCTCCGTCAAAAGGAACTCCCACCAATGCGACTATCGCGACGGGACTGAAGGCGTGGTAAATGGTCAGACTGTAGTCATTCCCTTGTTATGGGACTGGATATAGTTGAGGAAGTTCCCACGTGGCCAGGCAGATGTGAGAGTTGGAGCTGGATTGAAACAGCTTACACAGCGACACGACTTGTTGTGCAGCACAAATCTTCAGTCCTATTGCAGCAATGGGGTCAGGGCCCATTGCCGTTATCATATCTACTGTGCCCAGCTGTTTCTTCATGTCATGTGCAGCGAATCGAATTGTTTGAAGACTGGCATCTGTGATTCTGTGGGCATCATGAGGAGGGTGAGGTGGATTATCGACTCAACACTTTTGGCTGAGGATGGTGCAGATACCACATCCTTGTCTTTTACACTGATGTACAGGGCTGGGGATATTTGTGGAGTCCTCTCCTCCGGTACGTTGTTTATTAATCCATCGACAATGATGACTGGATGTGCCTTGACTGCAGAGTTTAGATCTTATCTGTTGTCTTGGGATCATTTCCCCCCCTCCACCAGATAGTATTTCTGATGTTTATAATGTAACCAGTCAAGTGCAGTAGCTTTAATGGGTTGTCATCAGGTTTAGATACCCATGGTTCTGACTCTGGCATGTTCACCCAAACTCGGCACTGAACCGTCACTCGGCTTGATGATAATGGTAGAGTGATGGATTATCCTGGGGAAAGGTTAAGGATTGTGATCACAGCTGCAGCTGCTGCTGTGATCTACAGCATCACAAGCTAACCCAGTGTGAGCTGCAATATCTGCAAATCAATTCGACAGACTTTCACCCAGATCACACCGAGACCCATTCACCCATCAGACCTGTACTCAGTGACCTAACTTGGTTTCTGATGTGCGAACTATTATTATGAATCATTTTCTTTCCCATTATCATATCTTCTGTGTTTGAAGTGAATGTTTTTACCTCTGTTTTTCTTCTTGACCATGATTAAGACCTCTGTCGTGTCAGTGATGCCAGCCTCATGTAGTTTCAGAGCCAATGAACCTGTACACTTTGCGTTTTTGTTCACTTCTCAATGTACAGCGCTCCATGCTGGGCAGGGCTTTACAGCAGATTCGATATACGTGTTTGGAAAATGTTCAAAAGCAGAAATTGCTGAAGAAACTAAGCAGGTTTCTCTGCATCTTGTGGAGTGAAAGCTGAGTTCATCTTTTGGGTCCAGTGACCCTTCGACAAAGCTCCCAGTTTCTACAGCAATTTGTGCATTTTTATTTCAAGTATTCATAGTTATTTGTTTAATTGAAAATTTGTGCTGTGCCTATTCATTTCTGGAGAAAGCCAGCAGGTCTGGTAGCATCTGCAGAGGCAGAGAAACAGAGTTAGCATTTCAAGTCCAGTGTGACACTTCTTCAGAACTGAAAAGGATTGGACACTGGGTATTTTAGTCCCTTGCCAGAGGTGGGGGTAGGTGACAGGGAAAAGAGGATGTGGCAAAAGATAAACAGGCTTTTAGCAGTGGTGAACGAGAAGATGATATAAAATGAGTTTAAATTAAGATGTGACTGGGGGAAAGGGGTTCTCTCTATTGAGTGCAACATAAAGAAGACACAAACACATAAGGTCATAGGGAGGTCAGGAGGGAGAATGTTGAATATGTGGCATTATACAGATTGGCCAGAGATACATTTTCACTGCAGAGATCACCGCCATCAGACAAAGGAATTCAGGTGCTTGACGGTTTATTGGCACTAGTAAGATTTTCATGCTGGCTCAGTATTGTAACATAAAGAAGAAAACAAATAACAGTATGAGGCTTGGGCTGAGTGTTGTTTACCCGTCACTTTTAACATTGTTTCAAATTTGCAGGGCTGGTCTTTAAATGCTTGTTCTTGAAGTCAGTATCAGATGGAGTGTAGGAGGTTGAGGAGTGTATGTGTGTGTGTGTGTGTGTGTGTGTGTGTGTGTGTGTGTGTGTGTGTGTGTGTGTGTGTGTGTGTGTGTGTGTGTGAGAGAGAGAGAGAGAGAGACCGCAGATACTGCACTGAGCTGGGTGGTGAGCCCAGACCATGCTCGGTGGGGCTGGAGGTGAGGCCTCCTCTGGGAAGAGAATGGACCCCCCGTACTAGTCCATCCACTAAGACCTCTCTGCCCCTGTTGAAAAATCGTGGTGATAGTTCCCCTTATCTACCATGCTCGGGGTCAACTGTGCAGGGTGGCTTCAAACTGAGGAAGTACAACAGTGTGCGCATTGGTCTTTGAAAGATAGCACCAGTGTCAGTGATCGCAGAATAGCCAGGGGCATCAGTGCGATGGTGAGTCCCTCCAGCCATTTTGGATCGGAGAATCGGGGTGGCATTGAATGCGAAGAACATTATGAGATTGAGTGGGTAGTTAATGAGGTGAGTTCGATAAGATAGCATCATGAAACTAGTTCAGACTCGTACAGACAATCCCGCTGTCATGCTCAATAAAAATGTCACTGAGACAAACTATTGTTAGATTCAGCCCAATGAGTCGAAAACGCTGCTGACCCCACCCCCAGTTGCAAAATTGCAGAACAACTGTTCATCTAAAACTCTCCATCATCTTTACTGATGCCAATATCCCCTTCACCTATCATTTATGGCAATACTGGCTCATGTTGCGGGATGCTGTCAAAATGCTTTCATTTCAGCATTCTGAAACCTGTGATCTTACTTGAAATTGTCTCTCAATCTCCCTTTCGCTTTTTTTCCCAAAAATCTTTTGATTGTTGGTAGTTAAACTGATTTCCCCGCCATCTGTCTCTGGCAGGAATTTGGGAATACGGACTAGGCAATAAGTACTCTGTATCAGAGTGATCATGTAACTACACTGGTAATTCAGAGGCTCGGGCTGTGACTCCAAGGCAGTGTTTAAAATCCTACCACAGCCGATGACAGAGCTTAAATTCGAATGACAAAACTTGGAATGAAACCTAATTTCACTCATGGAAACCAGAAACCGTTAAGATTTATTTTTATTATTTCACTGATAGTTTTTGCTCAAAAAACTTAATATTATTACCCAGTCTGACCTCGTTGTGACTTCAGACTCACAACAGAATTGTTGGCTCCATTTTGTCTTGACAAATGGCTACGTAGTCAAGGACAATTAGTGATTGACAACAAATGCTGCCCTTGCCCATGTTGCTGGCATCCCGTGAAACAACAGCATTAAAGGTGAAATAAACCAAGGAACGGTGGTTGCTAGAGACCGAAAATAAAATTCTCCAGCGTCTGAATGTATTGGAGAATCTCACAGGTATGGCAGCATCTATCAGGAGAAATGCAGGTAACGGTTTGAGTCCAGTGACCTTGCTTCACAACTGAAAGCAAACTGGGGAATATTATAATTTATCCTGGTATCATGGATGGTTGGGTTGGAGAGATAGGTAGGGGCCAGGTTTAAATGGATGGAGAAATGGCCAGAAAAAGAGAGGAAAAGAAATGACAAGTGAGCAAAGGGATTTCTGATGATGTACTGACAGGAAAACAAAATTGCAAGTTATTCCCACATTTCCCCATTTTCCTATATTCCTGAATATCGCATCCATTTAGGTTTGTCGCAGTTTAAAGTGAGTTAGGTTCCCTGTATCTCTCTTCTCTGAGTGTGATGATCAAATCCATTAGCAATATTCGTGCTGCCCTTATAGTTGCTGAGATATAGAGAAAGGTAATGTTACATTGTCTCCGGCCTCTTTGGAGAGAGAAACTGTTAGTGTGAGAGTGTGCAGAGATGCAACGGCTTTCTCAGCCAGGAAGAGAAACTCAGGAGTGGAAATAGTTTTCAACACTGAGCGCGCGCACGTTTCGTGTGGGTAATTGACCCATTCCTTTCTTGGAAAATCAGTGGGGTTTCTGTGGATGTTTATCTTGGGTTCGTATTGTTAGCTGTTGGGCCTGGTGACCCCACCTCTATATATTGCATTTACAAAGTGTCTGGGTCCATAGTGAACAAATGGAGATGGGGCTCCACAGAAGGGAATCTCTATCAATCGGGTGGTGCAGGACAGTGCATTATCTTTTCTTGGATTTCCCGGGACATTTGCCTAAGTTGGACCAGGAGTCAGATATGAAACCAGTTTGTTTCAAAATTGAGGTGGTCACTGAGCTGTGTCCCCTCATTCAGTATACTGTGTAGCCTCACACCAGTGACAGGACTGTGCAAACACTAACCAAGAATTCAACTGGATTAACTCTGGAACTTTCCAGGCAGGCGTGATTAACACATCGATCATCCCCGGATGCAGTCCTCTGATATATTCACTGGCTGACAGAACACATCTCTCCGCTGAAAACATTATATTGTGTCCATCTCGCTGAGGATGATACGGAAAGAAACTTCCAGAAATACAAGGCTACAGAGTGACTGGTGAAAATGAGGAACAGTAGGTAATGAGAATGAATAAAAGGTATGTCTTTCAAAATCTCATTGGATTTAAGGTTGCTATTATGCTGCATCTGATGAGCTACATCCCTGAGTATTGAGGAGGTGGCAGGAGAGCGGGTGAAAGAATTTACTGATTGTTCTTCAAAGCTGGTTAGATTCTGGAAAGGATCCTCCAGACTGGAAAGCAGCTATTGGACACCGAGTTAAAAATCACACAACACCAAGTTATATTCCAACAGGTTTCATTGGAAGCACGCTAGCTTTCGGAGGGATGCTCCTTCATCAGGTGATAGTGCAGGCCTCAATCGTAACACAGAATTTATTGCAAAAATTTACAGTGTGATGTAACTGAAATTATGCTTTAAAAAATGATTATCTGTTTCGGCTTTCATCTGTTAGAATACAGTGATAGTTTCACTTCGTTCATGTTTAAATCACAATATTTTTTTAAATTTGTATTCTTGGGTTAGCTGTTAACAATGGTGATAGCTAGACAATATGTTGAAGGTGTTGGCCCCCTGTGTTCTCTCTCTATGCCTTTTGATTCTCAACTAAAAAGTGAGTTAACGGAGTTTTACATAAATTCGTGCAGTTTTTGAGCTCAGAGTTCTACATGAATGCATGCAGCTTTTGAGCAATGTACAATGTAACCCGGCAACACCTTCAACATATTGTCTAGCTATCACCATTGTTAACAGCTAACCCGAGAATCCAACTTTAAAAAAAAGTTTAGTGATTTACGCATGAAAGAAGTGAAATTATCACTGTATTCTAACAGATGTACGGCTTAACAGAAAATCAGTTTTTCAATGTATGATTTGAGTTACATCACACTGTGAATATTTGCGATAAATTCGATGTTACGATCGAGCCCTCCACTATCACCTGATGAAGGAGCGTCACTCCGAAAGCTAGTGTACTTCCAATTAAACATGTTGGACTATAAGCAGTGTAAGCTGTGAGAAAAACATTGGAACCTTTTGTGAGGAATGTGACAACTAGAAACTTGGAAAATAATGACATGATTCAGTAGAGTCAATCTAGAATCAGGAAGGGGAAATGATCTTGATCTTGGATAAACCTTCTGGATTTTGTGGAGGTTGTCCGTTGTGATATCGACAATGGAGAACCAGTGGGAATGAAGTATTTAAATTTTCAGCAGACGTTTGACATGTTTGAATGGGGTGAGTGGTAGGTAGGGGCAGGTAGGGGTGGAATACACCGAATGTAGTAAAAGTTGGATAATCGAGAGAATGAAGAGAGTAGGATAATTATCTGAAGTGAAGGTTTTGGGATATCAGATGGGTCAGTGGTTTGGCAATAGCTCTTTGCAAGATATAAAATATTTCAGGTATAAACACAAATATCATCATTCACATTTTTGTTCATTAAATAGTGAGAGGTTGGGAAGTGTTGTTGTTGAAACAGACCTGGGTGTGCTTGGTCATAAGTCATAAACAGAATTTTTACGTAGCAGGAAATAAATGATATGTGGCTCTTCATGTCAAATGATTAAAGTTTCAGAGTAAATATATCTTTCCCAATGATAGTGTTTTGTTGAGAGACTGTGAGGTGTATTGTGTACAGGCTGAATCAGCTTTATAAATAATGATCTGATCAGCGATTCAGTCCAAAGGGGTTTTACCAAACTAAACTCTGGCATGATGCTACCATGAGGAGAAATGAAGAAACTTGTGCTTAATAAAGTGTGTTAAGGTGTTTGTGAGTTTATATTAAAAAAATGCTGAAGCACGTTGAGAGTTGATGATACAAAATTGCCTTATTAGATCAAGTAAAGGAATACCCGGGCAAATTCACATTTCCTAAGTATTGGAGTGCAAGGATATTGGCTGGTGCCTGTTCCAGTCGAGGAGAGATCTGCACGGTACCAACATGTAGATTGTGGTGTTTGAGGGTGATGGTGGGAGGTTCAGCCAGTTACAGTATTGCAAACGGACAACGCAGAAGAATCTCCTAGCCTGCGACAAGAAAACATGCATCATTCTCCCTCTCTGCTAACTTCCCGAGAGCAATGGGAGATGTGGTCAATAGCCGGCGGTGCCAACATTCAATCCAGTCCAGTAGTTTTTGTGAACTGAAGGGACCATACTGAAAGGGGTTAAATGGAACTGTTTGTTCAGTGACTGTGATTGATGCCAGTCTCCATGGATCACAGTTGTGTCACTGGATGTTTTCCGTCTCCTATTAGTAAGGGGCCTCTTGCAATTGTTTATGCCATTGTAGCAGCAGATGTACCAACTCCAACGCTCAAAGGGATCAGCAGCTGCAGAGACAGAGAAAAGGAGATTTAAACATCTGAGAATAGTCTAGAATGATCCATTCATGGATCATAATCTGAGAACATTAGACTGGAATGCTGCAACAATGGACAGGAGTTTATCCTGGGGTCTTTACTTATTTTCCTCGTCTTGGTCAGCATTACCATTTCGGATATGGGCTGCACTGCTGATTATCCAGGCGGGTTACTACCCTATTCTCGCTATTGTTGGTGTTCCTGGTGAGTTTCTTCATCTCTATCCATTTATTAATCTCTTCAACCATGACGAACTTCTTTGCTATTCCTGTTATCTATATTTGACAAAGACGGAAACTACTGTCTTCAGTTTCAAACGCAAATTCCATTGATTACCCACAAATTTCAGAACCTCCCACACCCCCACCCTCACAAACATCTGAGAACAAGACTGTTCAAAATACTGAATTTGAATGAATAAAATTCATTTATGTCTCGGTATTCTATCCATCACAAAACCTATCCAACAGCAGCTCGATTATATGCCCAGTCACCATCTTGGCTTCAACGCTGACGCTTAATAAACCATTATCTATGCTTTGGTAAAATTCAGACGTTATGGTTACACCACTCCTCTAAGCACTCTTTCAGTTGCAAATATTTCGATCACAACATTGTTCTTGTCTCTAAAATAACTTAATGACAGTAACACTCTCTCAGAGCACTAACGTCGGAAGAAATGTAATTCAGATGCACAGGCTATTACACGGAAAGATACTATTCCACATCCTACCACAGACGATGTCAGAAAGTAAACACAAAAGACAGGAATTAGAAATAACAACCATGACTTTTCCAGCATTATGTCTGTAAGTTTATCTATTTCACTGATGTCCTTTGGTAAATAGATCTTGTGTTAATATCTGGTCTGGCTTAAGATTGATGTGAGACTCACAGAAATGTGCTTTCTTCTGTACTGCCTGAATGAATGACCTCACAGTAAATGACATTTCGTTAGGTCAACAAATGCTGCCCCTGTCAATGATGCAGGCATTCCAAGTAATAATAAAATTACAAGTTAAATAAAGCAAAGAATGTTGCAACAGATCAGAAACAATAAAGAACGAGAAAGTGCCAGACAAACTGAGCTAATTATGGCAGACCCCTCGGGTCGAGAGAAAAATAGAATTGGCAATTCGATTCTAATGACCATACATCAGAACTGAACACAGTTGGGAAATAGTGTTATTGATGTTGGTGACACCGACATCTGTTATGAAGTGGAGAAGGACTAAGTCGAATAGATGGAGAAAGTGTGAGATAGAGAGAAAGAAGGAAACAAAGGGATTGCTGATGATCAGGTGGTATGGAAATAAAAAATGAAATTAAATCTTACTTATGTTTCTCCTGTTCCCATATTACTGATAATCATGACCATGTAAGGTATATGTCAAAGTCCCTGTTTAAAGTTATTTATGTCTATTTTTCTCTCTTCCCTGAGTGGGATCATCTTCCTTTATTCATTAATTGGATGCTGGGCCAATATTTAATTCCCCTTCCTCATTATCCTTTGGAAGGTGTTGGTGAGCTGCTTTCCTGACCCACTGCAGTCTTTGGGCTGTATGTAGTCAGTGCTGAGGTCCATGTGGTTTCTTTTCTTTGAGGCTTTGAAGTGACTGATATAACTGAGTGGCTGGCTTGGCCATTTCAAACAGCAACTGAGAGTTAACCACATTGCTGTGGGTCTGGGGTCACATGAAAGCCCGACCAGCTATGGATGGTAGATTTCCTTTCCTGAAGGACATGAGGGTGCCAGCTAAGACAATCGACAATGGTTTCATTGTTTCATTTGATTCTTAATTCCTGATATTTTATTGAATTCAATTTCCAACATTTGCCATTGTGGGATTCGGATCCGGTGTCTGAGTAATTACCTCATTCCCTGGATTAAAATTCGGAGATAATACAGCTCGATCATCACCTCCTCAGTATCTCCAGTCAACTCCAATAGCAGCAGTGATGTTGTTGTTGGTGTGACTTTGATTAGATTAGATTACTTACAGTGTGGAAACAGGCCCTTCGGCCCAACAAGTCCACACCGACCCGCCGAAGCGCAACCCATCCATACCCCTACATTTACCCCTTACCTAACACTACTGACAATTTAGCATGGCCAATTCACCTGACCCGCACATCTTTGGACTGTGGGAGGAAACCGGAGCACCCGAAGGAAACCCACGCAGACACGGGGAGAACGTGCAAACTCCACACAGTCAGTCACCTGAGTCGGGAATTGAACCCGTGTCTCAGGTGCTGTGAGGCAACAGTGGTAACCACTGTGCCACCGTGCCGCCCACTTCATAACGCAAATAAATGATTGGCAAAAAAATGCCATCCATCTCATTTTGTATTTATGAGAAGGCGAGATGATGGGAAGTGCTCTTGGTGAAAAGAAGCTGGATGTCCTTGATCATGGGGCATTAACAGAATTCATACAGAGTAGTCGGGTACTGGCAGGTGGGACTCGATTGGGTTGGGATATCTGGTCGGCATGGACGGGTCGGTCCGAAGGATCTGTTTCCATGCTGTGCATCTCGATGACTCCATGACTCAGCAAGTAATCAGCACAATAAATGAGTAGTATCGTTCATTACAAAATGATTAAAGTATAAGAGTGAAGACACCGTCCTGCAGTTGTGGAGTGTACTTGAGACAGTATTTTCTTTCATTTATAATCAATGATCTCCTTGCTACGCAGAGACGGTGTAATGGAGATTCACCAGACTAATCCCTGCGGTGATGGTACCATGAGAAGAGTGTGAAGGAAATGAGTGTTTAATCTATAACGTTACAAAATGAACGAAACGTGATTGCATTAACACTGGAGTGTTATGAATCAACAGTCATTATTTCCAAAACAAAACACGTATAGCATTAGATATACCATGTTTTCCATGATACGTGTCTTCACATTTGGGCAAATTTATAGATAGAAAAGGTTTAGAAGGATATGGACCAAGCGCAGGGAAATGGGGTTAGCATGGATGGACATTTTGATCAGCATGAACCAATTTGTGCTAATGGGCTTGTCTCTGTGCTATAGGATTCTATGACTCTATGATAGTTTACAGAGCTCTATGCAGCCCCCATGTTGTTTGAGAGAGATCTCCAGGTTCTGAATGAACTCTCACCATTTGGATGTACAATTTGCGTGTGACCCTGCATTGAACGTCATGTTGTTCACGCATCTGTCGTCAGCCACACTCCGATATTATTAGCCATTCCCACCAGCTTCTGACCTCCATACAGAACACTAGCCTGTCTTCTCTGTCACAAACCAATCCTACTTTTTTGCTAAAAGCTGTTCATTCGCTCAAGATGTTTTTCAGAGGGTCAATAAAACGGTGCCAGGCTACGATCAGTCTGGTATGGTACAGACACGAAAGGGATTTTCAGAGGTCTTTTATTTATATGTAAAGAGATGAAACTACTGGCCAAAGTGGTCGTGGTTTAGAAGTGACCTTTATAATGAACGGGGAGTTGGCAGCTCTTTTAGCTGAGCTAGCTGAGTTGAGCTTAATTGAACAGTTTTCAGTTGTGTCTTGATCTGGGAAGTTAAACTGGGAGCTGTGTGGAAACTCTCTCTCTTTTCTGCCGTTCAGCTTCAACCTGGAAGCACGTTCCATTATAACATTTTTTCAAGGAAGTTTGATTTTTGGGACTATTATGTGTATTTGGAATAGCATAAATAAGTCTAGCTGGATAGGTTGAATTCTGTAGGGGTTCTTTATTCTGTTCGTTGTGTTTCATTGTGTAATTTTGTGAATAACGTTTTTCTCTGATTTAAAATCTAGTAGTCACCCTACCTAAATTACTCCGGGTAATTTTCATTGGATAATAACCAAAACAAACTGCAGAGTTATGCTCTGGGCTCCTTGATTAAGAATGTTTGAGTAGTCTAGCCTCGTCCATAACAGACTGGGGGATCATTGCTGGATTTTTCACAGCGAGTGGGAGGTGCTAGTGTCTTTGTTTTGGGTATTAGTTTGATTGGGTTGACAAAGCTTAGAATAGTAATGGCTAAACGTTTCCTGGATGTGCATGCAGTGACTTCGGAAATTTTACGAAAAGTGAATAAGACCAAGTTGCAAGAATTAGCAGAGAAGCTGGAATTGGAATTGACTGCTTCTGTGAGGAAAGGAGGAAATCAGTAGCTCGTCAATTAAACTTGCTAGAGAAACCATCAAAATCAGAGATGGCAAGAATTCAGTTGCAATTGAAACATCTTGAGTTAACGGCGAGAGGTAAGCAAAGGGCAGCCAAAATGAAACATTTGACTTTCAATAAAATGCAGAAGACGAGGGAAAAGAGACAGCAGCAGATCAGAGAGTAAAAAGAAAGAATGGCAAAAGAGATAGCAGCAGGGGAGAGAGAAAGAGAGAGCTTTTGAAGAGCAAAAACTGACACTTAAAAAGGAAAGTCAATGTAAAAGGCTGTCGATAATGGCTGAGGGTGGGCTTTGTAAGGAAAAGAGTACGGATGAGCAAGCCCCTAGTAGTCAGAAGACTAGTGAGAATTTGTTTGAGTATGTTCGAGCATGGCCTATTTTGATGAGAAGAATGTGATGCCCTTTTCATTTCATTTGAAACGTTGGCTAAACAAATGCAGTGGGCAGAGGCAATGTGGGTTTTGTTGATCCAAACGGAACTTGTAGGTAGGACTGGCGAGGTATTCACATCCCTATCAGAGGAGATATCTGGGGAGTATGAGAAGGTTAAAAAAATCATTTTGTCTGCATAGGCAACCTTTCAGGAATCTAATGAGGGATCCTGGTCAAACCTATACTGAGTTTGTAAGGATCAAACAGATTAATCTTGATAGTTGGTTAAGAGCTTTAAATTTCAAGCAAAGCTATAATGCCCTTTGAGAGGTTAGTATTTGGAGGATTTCAGAAATTCACTGCCTGATGTAGTGCAAACTGAGGTGGAAGAGCAGAGAGTGTAAGCAACAATGTTAGCTGCTGAAATGGCTGATGATTATGAACTGGTCCATAAACTTGATTTGCTTTCCAGAATGAGTTCTGGTCTCTGAGGGACAGAAATTGGAGCAAAGAGATATCCTCACGTGCAAAGGGAAAGATAGATCACAGTGTAGATCATAAGGATAATTTACCACCGTAATAAAGAAAACCTTGAGGGGGACAAAGAAGTTAAAATACTCTGGTGTTTTCATTGTAACAAAATGGGCCACACAAAATCACAGTCTTGGTGGCCTGGGAGAAAACCAGATGTCGGATACCCAGACAAGCCTGGACGTTTTGTTGGACGAGTAACAAAAAGCATAGGGGGAGTTAGGCAACTACCTCAGAGTGTACAAGATGTTTAGTGGACATGCCAAATCTGCATAAAAAAATCTACATGAAAGTATAAAGTTTATTCAAGTAGGTCAGGAGTAATTGGTAAGGAGTTTCCAATATTAATTGACACAGGATATTTTCAGTCTGTAATGCTGAGGGGTGAGGCTTTCTGCACTTTTGAGAGATTATTGCCAGAAAATGTGCTGGTAACAGGAATTCATAGTGAGGCAAAAAAATGCTCAGTTATGTAAAGTGAGGCTAGAGAGTCCAGAGAAGAGTGTAGAATGTGTGGTAGGAGTACTGGACCCCTAACTCTCAGCTCCAGGAATAAAATTTGTCCTTGCAAATAATATAGCTGATTCACTGGTCGGTGTGCTGCCTACTCTAGTTGAAAATCCAGTGGAGATGCAGGCAACTGAAGACCTGGAGAATGTTTATCCAGGAATTTTCCCTGATTACGTCATCAGCAGATCACAGATGCACAGGTTGAAGTGGGATAAAGGCAGAGATAAGGAAGCTGACGTAGAGTTATCCAAAGTTTCTTTTTGATCAGATAAGTGGAACAGAAGGAGCAAGTAGGAAAACATGAAAATATTATGAGCTCTGCTAAGCTGATTGAATTACAGTAGAAAGATGAGGTGTTACAAAAGTTATATCAAAAGACATTTAGCAAGAAAGAGAATGAATGCATTCCTGTTAATAAATGATGACTTAATGCTGATATGGAGATCAGTGCACATTGAAGCAGATCAGACGTGGACAGAAATTTATCAAACTGTTTTGCCTGTTGGGTATAGAAAGGAGGTGCTGTGAGTGGCACATGAGCTACCACTTGGATATCATTTCGGAGTGAGGTCATTACAGGCTGGAATACAGACATTTTCACTGGCCTGGTCTACACAAAGATGTAGTTGAATTTTGCCAGACGTCTCAAACATGACACACAGGCAGTAATAAAACCTGTGACTTTACTACCTATTCCAGCATTTGAGGAACCCTTCACAAGAGTCCTGATAGGTTTTGTAGGTCCGCGACCTCAAACAATAAGTGGGAATAAGTATTTATTAACAAAAGTAGATGTGTCAACTAGGTTTCCAGAGGCAGACCCATTAAACAGCATCACAGCTAAAAGAGTTATAGATTTTTTTTTTACTAGGTATGGACAACCAATAGAGATCTAGACAGATCAAAAGTCACATCCGAACTATTCAAGGAGATGATGGATAACTTGGGAATAAAGCAATTCTAATCTCCTGCGTACGATTCGGAATCACAGGGAGCATGAGAGAGATGGCATCAAACACTGAAAACCATGTTGAGGTTTTATGGTCAGGATTATCCAGGTGATTGCGAAAAGGAAATTCTTTTTGAACTATTTGTGATCAGAGACACACAGAATGAATCGACCAAATTCAGTCTATTTGAATTAATTTGTGGGCATGAAGTAAACGGACCATTAACATTGGTTAAGGAGAAATAATAAGTCAGAATTCAGAGACCACACATTTGGACAATGTGTCAACTTTTAGGGAAGGATTAAATTGAGCTGGAGAGTTGGGTAGACAGCATTTAAAAGTATCTCAGCATACAATGAAACAAGAAGTGGATCAGAAATCACAAATTCGCAAATTTGCAATTGGGAATAAGGTCTTGGTGTTACTTCCAGTAACAGTTGAGCCTCGAAAAGCAAATTTCAGTGTACCATATCAAATTGGGAAAAAATTGAATGAGGGTAACTACTTGATACGGACTCCAGACAGGAAGAGATCTCACAGAGTGTGTCATGTGAATATGCTCTAAAGGTATTTTGATAGTGAAATAAAGTAAGACGATAAGGTAGTAATGATTACAGCTCAGAAGGAAGAACCAAGTTCAGAGGATTCAGATATGGACATTCCCCAAATCAAATTGAATAATGAGAAAGTTGTCAAAAATTGGGATAAATTTTTGAGTTACCTTGCACAAGAAAAGCAAAGCGACCTGAAAGACTTATTGCTATCTCGTGGAGACATATGGGGAAAAAACTGGGAAATATGAACATAATTGTGTATGATATAGATACAGGAGATGCTGTTCTGATTAAGCAACATCCTTCTAGGCATGACCCTCCAAATTGGCACAGGCTCAGCAGGAGAAGAACACATGCTCCAAGATGGCATAATTAAAGTGAGTTACATTGACTCGAGCTCACGTATTGTCATGGTGCCAAAGTCAGATGGGCCCCAACGGTCATGTGTGAACTATTACAAAGTCAATGCCCTTACAAAGACTGATGCATATCCAATTCCACGTTTGGAGAATTGTCTCGAAAAAGTGGGAGAAACTATTTGCATTTCTAATTTGGATTAGCGCAGAGGCTACTGGAAGAACCTCTGCCAGAGAGAGCAAAGGCAATTTCAGCTTTCATAACGCCAAATGGACTATATCAGTTCAAAGTTGCGATATTTGTTATGAAAAACGATCTTGCCACATTCTAGAGACTGATAATAAGGTCATTGCCGGATTACCCAACTATGCGGTGTACATTGATGGCCTGGTGGTTTTTAGTGACTCATGAAAGGAACATTTACAGCATTTATGGGACTTGGTAAATTGACTTCAGAAGGTATGCTTGGCGGTAAACCTAGCTAAAAGTGAATTTGAGAAACCCTAAAGAACGTTCTTGGGTGACGTTATTGGACTTGGACAAATGCCCCCATGAGATACGAAAACAAAAGTAGTTGGGGATTGTTTCACACCGTCAACAAAAAGAAATATGCAGTGCTACGTTTCTTGGGATTGACTGGATTTTACTGAAAGTTTGTGCCAAACTTTAAGCAGTGCGGCTGCTCCAGTCACCGAATTGTCGAGGGCAAGAAACCTCAGTGGACAAAGGACTGTCAAAAGGCATTTTACAGCCTAAAAACTGTGTTAACCACTGCCCCCAGTATTAGCTACACTAGTTACATGAAACCTTTCAAGGTGGCTATCGTTGCCAGGGTGTCGGTCCGGTGTTCCTGCAGGAGGATGATGAGGGAATAGAAAGACCCATCGGGTATTTTTCTGGGAAGTCGAACGTTCAACAGAAGTGTTCAACAGTGGAGAAAGAGACTTTAAAGTTGGTGTTGGCATTACACCATAATTATTTTTATATTATCAGCAATGCATCTGAGACCATCGTATACACTGATCACAACACATTAACATTTGTGGAAAATATTAAGGACAAAAATGTCATGCTGTTTAAATGGAGCTGGTTGTTGCAGCCATTCAATCTGACAATTGTGCATGTGGCAGGTCGTGAAAACGTGAAAGCTGATGAGTTATTGAGACTCAAATGAGATATGGAGGTGTTCGGTGTTGGGTTTACCACGGCCTGAATTTGCATGGGTTTGTGCATGTTTAAATGTTTACAATTAATATAATGTATCTGTCTGTTTTAATACTACCAACTGGGTTTGAAAAGCAACCATCTTTTAGCATTGATGGTGTTTTTTTTGTGGGGGGTGGAATCATGTCACAAAGCAAGTGCCTTTTTTGTCCAAAAGCTGTTCTTTGGCTCAAGGAGACTCTGTCCTTTTTTTTTCAGAGATACAATAAAATGGGGCCAAGCTCCGATCAGTCTGGTTTGGTACAGAGATTGAAAGGATTTTTAGAGGCCTTTTGTTTACACGGAAACAGATGAGACTTCAGGCCAAAGTGGTCATGCTTTATAAGTGACCAGTATAATGAACGGAGAGTGATGAGCTATTTAGCTGAACGAGCTGAGCTGAGCAGTTTCAGTTGAGTTTAGAACTGGGAAGTTCAATTGAGAACTGTGTGGAAACTCGGTCTCTTTTCTGACCTTCAACTTCAACATAAAAGTGTGTTTTCCATTTGTACTGGTTTTTATTGGGAGTTTGCTTATAGGGACAGTTATGTATATTCGGAACAGTATAACAAAGTCTAGCTGAATAGGTTGAATTCTGTCGTGATTCTTTATTCTGTTCTTTGTGTTTCAATGTGCAATTTTATGAATAAAGCTTTTGTCTGTTTTAAAATCTAACAGTTAACCTAGCTAAATTACTCCAGGTAATTTTCATTGTACACTTACCGAAACAAATTGCAAAGGTATGCTCTGGGCTGCCTGCCTAAAAATGTTTTGAATAGTGTAGCCTAGTCCATAACATCTCAGAGATGGAAGATGCCTCCTTGGGACTTGGTACAAACCAATCACTTTCCCTCCTCATGGTCAGCAAACCACGTTAACATAACACGTGAGTAACCATTAGCAATGGAACCAGAAGGAACAACATGGAGCAGTCTGTCAATGCAGTCCATGCCTCATTGGTTTGTCGTGTTGCAGCAACAATGACATCCTCCTATTTCAGTGTAACAGTTTGGAGGGGCTGAATGGCCTCTTCTGTTCATGTGTCAGTGTTTCGGGGACAGAATGTCTTCCTCCTGGCCCGAGGGCAGAGGTTCAAGGACTTCAGTGAGAAAGCCATGGTTCCTGCCTACCAGCAAGTTGTGCTGACTAGACTCTATCTTCCTGAGTTATAGGAGACAAACGGAAGGCTGAAAGAACACTGCAAGCCAGGGAGCATCATGAGCTGGGAAAGTCAACATTTCAGGTATAAACGTTCTTCAGAACTGGGTTGTTGTGGAGTGTGGGTTGGGGGAGGTAGGGGGAGCTGCAGATAAAGTGGGAAGGGATTGATTGGGATGGGGAAGCTACATCACTGAAATGTTTGGGGGGGGGTGGATGCGAATGGGTGTCAATGGATTTTGACCAGACAGAGAGTCGAGGGCTGCAAAGAATTGGGCATGAAAGAGAAATTGCGGTCGATTGCAGCTCAGCCCTGACCTCCTGAATGGAAGGGCAGGTCTTAGTGGCTATGTTGCCTGGTTTTATTCCAGTATACCCCAAAGTCCAATCATTTTGTGGCCTCTTCCATTTCCTGTATTACTGACTTCAAGTAGCTGAATAGACTGATCCTGTTGCTGTGCAACTGGATACTGGTGCTGCATGATCTGGTTACAGTTTTATAGGCCCAAGGAGCTTATTGGCCTCCTCCTGCAACTGTATATCAGTCTCCCGGGACTCTAAAGCCTCATTCTGTTCTGCTGTAGCTGAAATCCATATCGACTAAATCTACCGCCCATGGAGAAAGTGAGCACGGCAGATACTGGAGATCAGTGTAGAAAAGTGTGGCACTGGTAAAACACGGCAGGTCAGGCAGCATCAGAGGAACAGGAGAATTGATGCTTTGGACGTTCCTGATGAAGGGTTTATGTCCGAAACATAGATACTCCTGCCCCTCGAATTTTGCCTGACCTGCTGCGCTTTTCCAACATCACATGTTTCGATATGTACTGCCCCAGCCACGTCAATCTTCCTGGTCACATCATCCAATTACTTTAAGAAAATTGTCAGGCGCAAACCTCCTCGCATAAAGCCACATTTACTATTTCTAATCAAAGCCTGTCTTTCTAAATGCATATAAATCATATCCCTCAGAACCTTCTCAAGTAACTTACCTGCCACGGATGCTAAACCTACTGGTCTGTAGTACCAAGGCTTTTTTGATCAGTTCTTCTTGAATAAGGACACAATATTTGCTGTCCTCCCGTCTTACGCGATGTCACCTCTGGTTAATGATGATCAACATTATAAGCCAGTGTCCCCGAAAATTCCTCTGGAGTCCCTTGAGGTGTTCTTTGATATATTGGGTAAGGACCGTGAGATTTATCCACTTTCAAACATTCTAGTGCATCCAAAATCTCCTTTACTATGATATGGATTGTCCCTAAAATATCACCACAAACTTCCTCAAGTTCTCAAGTCATCATGTCTTTCTCCACGGTAAACATAGATTAGAAACTTTCGTTGAGGACTTCAATCATCTCTGACAGTTCCGCAATACTTGTACACATTGGTCTTTGAGGGGTCCTATTTTCTATCCAGTTATTGCTTTTTCTTTTAATAGATTTAAAGTACCTTTTTGGGATCATCCTAATTTTCTCAGCCATGGTTCTTTCTTGCCCCCGTTTCCTTCTTCAGTAAACTCCTGTATCTCGTATATACCTCCAGGGATTCCCTTGATCCCAGCTGCCTGTACCTGAGCCACACCCAAGTTCGAACATGAACCTGTGGATCAGTTTTATCCCTCTACATTTGAAAATTTCGGGTTTTGCCCCTTCCCGCTTAGGACACTCAATATATTGCTTTCCTGACGCATTTAACAGATTGAATCTCATCAAATCCCTTAACGCTCTGGCCGTTCCAGTCTGTATTAGAAAAATTAAAATCCCCTAGTATGATAACCCTATTGCTCCTGCAGGTCTCCCCTCTCTCCCTGCATATTTGTTACTCTCATTCGTGTTGACTATTTGGGGGCCTATAGTACATCCCCAATCACCTCACCAACCCCTTCCAATTTCTTAACTCCACCCACAAAGCCTCAGTGGGTGATCCATCAGTTATTTTATCTCTGATTACTGCTATGGTACTCTCCTTACAGAGAAATGCAACTCCCCTCCCCTCCTTCCACCATCTCTGTCTCACCTAAAGCCCCTGTACCCTGGCATTTTAAGCTGTCAGTCCTATCCATCACTTAGTCATGTTTGTGTAATGGCTATAATATACCAGTCCCACCTACCTATCCACGCCCTGGGTTCATCGGCCTCACCTGTAGGCCTTCTTGCATTGAAATAGGTGCAATTTAATCCAAAAGGCAGTACTTTCTCTCTGTCGTTTTCCAGCTAACCTTATTATTTCTGATTACTGTATCACCTTTCAGCCTCGCACTTGCCCCCTTGCTCTTGAGGATACCACCCCCTGCCAATCTAGATTAAACCCACCCTGTAACACTAGCAAAACTGGCAGCCAAGACATGTCCCTTCGAGTGCTATTCTTGGCCGGTAATCTCACTCTCAGGAGATTACCACTGTCACGGTTTTTTTGTTAAATGTTTCTCCCAGCTCTCTGTAATCACGCTGCATCGCCCCTATTTCTACGGGTATTATTTGTGCCAACGTGCATAATGATTTCTGGCTGCACCCCCTCCCCCTTGAGAATGTTCTACAGCCACTTAGATATATCCTGGACCCTAGCACCTGGGAGTTAACCCACCATCCTGGATTCCCGTTTATGGCCACAGAATCTCCGATCTGGCCCTCTCACAATCGACCCTCCTATCTTTAACGTCCTGTTTACGTTTACCCTTTCCTGCTGTGTGCCAGAGGCAGTGGTAGTACCACCAACCTGGCTACTGCTGCTTTCCCCTGAACGGACATTGCCCCCAACAATCCAAAACGGTCTACTTGCTTTCGAGGGTAATAGCCACAGTGGATTCCTGCACTCCCTGCCTACTCCCTTTGCCATTCATGGTGGTCGCCCAACTACTCTCTGCCTGGAACATGACAGGAAGCAAGAACGCCTGTTGGATTAAATTGTGTTTATTTAAATGCAACAGGGTTGACAGGTAAGGCTAATGAACTCAGGGCAATGAACATTTGACTGGTATGTTACAGTCATGAAAGAAACATAACTAGGGGCGTGTCTTGGGTGTGGCCACCACTCTAAAACACTTATCTATGAAGTTCTCAGTATCTCAGATGACACTGAGTGCATCCTAAATTAGATTACCTACAGTGTGTAAATAGGCCCTTCAGCCGAACAAGTCCGCACACTGATCCACCGAAGAGCAGCCCACCCGGACCCATTCCCCTACACCCAACACGACGGGCAATTTAGCATGACCAATTCACCTAACCAGCACATCTTTGGACTGTGGGAGGAAACCGCAGCACCAAGAGAAAACCCATCCAGACACAGGGAGAATGTGCAAACTCCACACAGACAGTTGCCTGAGGCAGGATTTGAACGCTGGTCCGGGTGCTGTGAGGCAGCAGTGCTGACCACTGAGCCACCGTGCCACCCAGCATAACGCCCTAACATGGTCCCCCAGGAACTGAAGCTGGGTGCAGTGTCCACACGTGTAGCCATCAGGGCAGGTGGAAATCTCCCTGAGCTACCACATCCCACAAGAGGAGTGTGCGGCTGCTCTAAATGCCATCTCGACTGATGTAACAATAAAGTGAAAAGGACTTTATTTGAGTTTACCAGTAATTTTTGCTGAGCTGCTGTTGTCTGAAGACTTTCTGCTTACACTGCTACAACGGCATGTCTCTCTACCCTCCACATTTAGATTTGGTCAGGGAAGGAAGACTACAGTGATGTGGTATTTGGGCTTTCAGCACTCCTTGACAACTGACCCCTGACTACCTGTTACCCAATGCAGGTCTCTGCTTGGCCTTGTGGAGTGTCTTGCTGAGGTCTTCTTCTGGTAGTGGTGACTGTGTCGATGCAAATCCTCACCCCGATAGGCAATCCGTATTGTTGCAGTCCTCTGGTACTTTTGGTCTGTTAGTATTGCATTTATGAATTCCTTGAATCCCTCGATAGCATTCCAAACTATGTCTCACACCGTAGTGAGAGAGGTTGATGTTCTTGTGAATACAGAGCTATTGGAAAAGAACACCATTAGACATAAAGGCAACAATATGTCCATTCGCTCACTGAGTTTGCTTTTCCTTCGATTAAGTTATATTTATTTTGATAATTCCACTTTCCTGCGATTTCCCCATAACACGTGTATAAAAATCTGTCTGTCTCAGCCTTGAAGAGATTTAATGATCCAGTCTCAACAGCCCTCTGAATTTTCTACAATTGCTTCCCTCTCACTGATGTGAGACTTGGTGATCTTTAATCTTTTTTGTCCATTCTATCGTGCATAAACTTCCAATTCTTCCTCAGCTCCTCCAAACTGAAGACTGATTCCTCGGATGTGTTTAACATATTCTCTGGCACTGTGAACAGGCTGTCCCCTTAGTCCCTAATACTCCCAAATTTTCCCGTGTTATCCTCTTCCCCTTAATAAATCAAAAAAAATAAATCTTGCTAATCATACCCGCTAATGTTTTATCACCCCTCCTTCTGCTCTTCCACTGACTTTTTAAGTTTAGCCCTGCACTTTCTATATTCTTTTAGGACTTTCATTGACCTGCTCACTTGATACCTACTTTAAGCTTCTCTTTCCTTTTTCATCCTGGTCGGAATTGGTG
Source organism: Hemiscyllium ocellatum (assembly GCF_020745735.1). Lineage (NCBI taxonomy): Eukaryota > Metazoa > Chordata > Chondrichthyes > Orectolobiformes > Hemiscylliidae > Hemiscyllium > Hemiscyllium ocellatum. Next base: position 27,395,792 of record NC_083447.1, on the reverse strand, counting down.
TCGACATCTGAGGTTCTTTGGGCTTGTTTTCCTAAATGTTATCTGCGGTGTAACATGCTGGGCCGACACTGTCATCAATTCCATTTTAATCAAATGATCCCCCAACCCCCCGCCCCACCTTGTTCTGCTACAGTTTCACCCAGAAGCAACTGCACTTTGACCAGATCCTTTCATTTTTTTCCCCCATAAATCTGTCTCCCTATTTATGGGGTCTTTTCCTTAGCAAAGTCAAAATGTGTGATATCACGGTCATTGGTCCTATAATGCTCTTCCACCTCTGCCTGGAACAGCTGACTGGCTTCGTTCCCCACAGTGAGGTCCAGCACTGCACTGCCCTTTGTTGTATGTGCGCTATGTTCATATAAGAAGCTCTCTGGAATAAATTTCAAAGCACTTGCCCCTCTTAAAAAAAGTTATCACTTTCCGAATGAATGTTTGGAATTGACATGCCTGAATATAATGATCCTATTATTGTTTTTACATACCTCAATAACTTGGTTATATAACTGCTCTCGTACTTTTCTTTATCTGGGGGTCTATAATATGTCCCTAGCAGTGTTTCTGTCATGGTTATGATCCTGAGCTCTAACCAGCAAGCCTCAATAGAAGATACTTTCAAGATATCGTCCCTTCTTACGCCAGTAACTGACTCCATCATTAATAAGGCAACACCACCTCCTCTTTGACCCTCGTTCCTATCCTGACTATAGTTCTGGTACTGCTGAAAATGTGTTGCTGGAAAAGCGCAGCAGGTCAGGCAGCATCCAAGGACCAGGAGAATCGACGTTTCGGGCATGAGCCCTTCTTCAGGCTCATGCCCAAAACGTCGATTCTCCTGCTTTTTGGATGCTGCCTGGCCCGCTGCGCTTTTACAGCAACACATTTTCCACACTGATCTCCAGCATCTGCAGTCCTCACTTTCTCCTGTAGTTCTGGTAACACAGAGTATTGCATTGCCAGCCCTGACCTCCCTCAAACACAGCTCAGAAACAGCAAAAAATGTCACACTTCCACATGTCACCTCGTTTCCTTATCATATCTGTCTGTCTGATAATATTACCAGCATTAAAGTAAAGCACATCCAACCTGGAATATATCACTTGGAACGCTCTGTACGTCGGGGTTCTTCAGTCATTCACTGTTCGTTGTTAACCTGTCCAATTCATGAACTAAAACTGTAACTCTCGGACTAAATGAATATTTGTTGAATTTTAATATCATTTTTAGTAAATGTGTTCCTCAAATGCAACTTGCCAGAACTGAACAGTCAGCTCCGGATACATCGAGTTTCTGCTGATTAGTTTCCAGTTCAGTGTGCAGAGGGGACAGCCCTCAGTAATGGAGAAAGCGAGTACAAGTGAACAGAGTCGAAAATTGTGGCGCTGGAAAAGCACAGCCAGTAAAGCAGCATCTAAGGAGCAGCCGAGTCAATGCTTTGGGCATCTGCCCTGCCCATGTTTTCCATTCCATAATACACAGGATATTGGGAACCATACTTGTTCAGGAAGGCAGCACTGTACAGTGCCCTGAAATGGAAAGCAGTTGATCAGTTGGTTTGACAGGGAGTAAACAAGTTGAAGTGAAATACAGACTGATTGATGTACAAACATAAGGATAGATAGATCCCTCAGCCAGAAGGGAAACGCCCTAGGTTACTACAGGAAGAGAGGGAAGAGATTTCTGTGCCTTTGGCGATGGTCTTTTCGTCTTCACTCTCCATTGGAGTAGTGTCGCATGATTGGAGGGTGGTAAATATTACTCCCTTGTTCAGGCAAGGGAACAGAGATTGTCCTGAGAATGATAGACCAGTCAGTCTTACATCAGTATTCGGCAAAGTATTGGAGAGGATTCTGAAAAATCATAGTTTGATTAGAAATAGTCAGCATGGCTTTGTGAGGGGCAGGTCATGCCTCAGAACTCTTACTGGATTCTTTGAGGATGGGACTAAGCACACTGAAGAAGGTTGAGCAGTGAATGCTGAGTGCATGGATTTTAACAAGGAGTTTGATAAACTTCCCCATGGTAGTTTCATTCAGAAAGTAAGGATGCATGGCATACGGGGAGACCTATCTGTCTGGATACAGAATTGGCTAGCCCATAGAAGACAGAGGGTAGTGGTAAATGGGAAGTATTCAGTGTGGAACTAGGTGAGCAGTAGGGATCGATTCTGGGACCTCTGCTGTTTTCGATTTTGATAAATGACTTGGATGACGAAGTGGAAGGATAGGGTTGTAAGTTTGATGATGTAACAGAGGTTGGTGAACTGCGGATAGTGGGAAGGGCTGTTGTAGTTTTCAATAGAACATAGACAGGATGCAGTGCTCGGCTGCTAAGTGGCAGATGGTGTTCAATATGGAAAAATGGGATACGAATCATTTTGGAATGTCGAATTTGAATGCAGGTTATAGGGTTACAGGCAGGATTCCTACATTGTGGAGGAACAGGGGATCATATGGTCCATGGCATAGCTCCCACAAAGTGGCTACCCAGGTTTATAAGGTTGTTAAGAAGGCGTTTGAAATGGTCATTAGCCGAGGGATTGAGTTTAAGAGCTGCGAGGTTATGTTGCAACTCTATGGAGCCCTGGTGAGTCCACAGTTAGAATATTGTGATCAGTTCTGGTTGCCTCTTAATAGGAAAGATGTAGAAGCTTTGGTGAGGGTGCTGAGGAGATGCTGTCGGGACTGGAGAGAAAATTTGATGGAGCTAGGGTGTTTTCCTCATTGGAACGAAGATGAATGGAACATGACTTGACAGGGGTGTTCAAGATGATGAGAGGCATAGTAGATGGGAAAGCCAGAGACTTTCTGCCAGGGTGTAAATGGCTCTCGAGGCAGTATGATTTTAAGGTAGGTTTAGGGGAGCTGTCAGAGGGAGGTTCTTTAAACAGAGAATGTTGGGTGTGTGCATTGATCAGCCAGTAGTTGTAGTAAAGTCAGCTATATTAGGGATATTTAAATAGATAGGCACATGAATGATAGTAGAATGAAAGGTATGTAGTTGTGGTTCTGTTCGCCGAGCTGGAAGTTTTTGTTGCAAAAGTTTCGTCCCCTGGCTAGGTGACATCATCAGTGCTTTGGAGCCTCCTGCGAAGCGCTTCTTTGATGTTTCCTCTGGTATTTATAGTGGTCTGTCCTTGCCGCTTCCAGTTGTCAGTTTCAGCTGTCCACTGTAGAGGTTGGTATATTTGGTCCAGGTCGATGTGTTTGTTGATGGAGTTTGTGGATGAATGCCATGCCTCTAGGAATTCACTGGCTGTTCTCTATCTGGCGTGCCCTATGATAGTTGTGTTTTCCCAGTCGAATTCATGTTGCTTGTTGTCTGCGTGTGTGGCTACTAGGGATAGCTGGTCGTGTCGTTTCGTTGCTAGTTGATTTCATGTATGCGGATTGTTAGCTGTCTTCCTGTTTGTCCTATATAGTGTTTTGTGGAGTCCTTGCATGGTCATTAGCCGAGGGATTGAGTTTAAGAGCTGCGAGGTTATGTTGCAACTCTATGGAGCCCTGGTGAGTCCACAGTTAGAATATTGTGATCAGTTCTGGTTGCCTCTTAATAGGAAAGATGTAGAAGCTTTGGTGAGGGTGCTGAGGAGATGCTGTCGGGACTGGAGAGAAAATTTGATGGAGCTAGGGTGTTTTCCTCGTTGGAACGAAGATGAATGGAACATGACTTGACAGGGGTGTTCAAGATGATGAGAGGCATAGTAGATGGGAAAGCCAGAGACTTTCTGCCAGGGTGTAAATGGCTCTCGAGGCAGTATGATTTTAAGGTAGGTTTAGGGGAGCTGTCAGAGGGAGGTTCTTTAAACAGAGAATGTTGGGTGTGTGCATTGATCAGCCAGTAGTTGTAGTAAAGTCAGCTATATTGGTATTTTGTAAATTACATTAGTTTTGCTCATGTTGGGTATCGGGTCCTTTGTTCTAGTGAGTTGTTGTCTGAGCGTGGCTGTTGGTTTGTGTGCCGTTATGAGTCCTAAGGGTCGCAGGAGTCTGGCTGTCAGTTCCGAAACGCTCCTGATGTATGGTAGTGTGGCTCGTGCTTTTGGTTGTGGCATGTCTTCGTTCCGTGGTCTGTCTCTTAGGCATCTGTTGATAAAGTTGCGTGGGTATCCGTATTTGGCGAATATCTTGTATAGGTGTTCCTCTTCCTCTTTTTGCAGTTCTGGTGTACTGAAGTGTGTTGTGGCCCTTTTGAATAGTGTCCTGATGCAGCTTCGTTTGTGTGTGTTGGGGTGGTTACTTTCATAGTTTAGAACTTGGTCTGTGTGTGTTGCTTTCCTGTGTACCCTTGTGGTGAATTCTCCGTTCGGTGTTCTCTGTACAATCACGTCTAGGAATGGGAGTTGGCTATCCTTTTCTTCTTCTCTCGTGAATAGGATTCCTGTGAGTGTGGCGTTGATGGTCCGGTGTGTTTTTTTCTATTTCCGTGTTTTTGATGATTACAAACGTGTCATCGACATATCTGACCCAGAGTTTGGGTTGAATTTGTGGTAGGGCTGTTTGTTCTAACCTTTGCATAACTGCGTCTGGTATGAGTCCCAAGATTGGTGATCCCATGGGTGTTCCGTTGATTTGTTCGTATATCTGGTTGTTGAATGTAAAGTGTGTAGTGAGGCACAAGTCCAGTAGTTTAAGTATGCCGTCTTTGTTGATAGGTTCCGCCTCCTGTTTTCTGTTCTGTATGTCCAGTAGGTTGACTATTGTTTCTCTGGATAGGGTTTTGTCAATCGAAGTGAACAGTGCTGTCATATCGAATGAGATCATGGTTTCTTCTTTGTCTATGTGTGTATTCCTGATGACGTCCAAGAATTCCTGTGTTGATTGTATGGAGTGTTTGGATCCGCTGACCAGGTGTTTCAGTTTCTGATGTAGTTCTTTGGCCAGTTTGTATGATGGTGTCCCTGGTAGTGATATTATGGGTCTGAGTGGGATGTCTGGTTTGTGTACTTTAGGTCGTCCATAGAATCTGGGGGTGTTGTTGCTTTCCGGTTTCATTCTTTGTAGGTCAACTTTGGTTATCTGACCGTGTTTTTTGTAGATTCCTTAGTGAATATAGACTGTTCTATGGCCCGGGTCCATTCGCGGTTCGTGGTTTTTGAAATTAACGACTTTTGGCGCGCAATTTCTTGTTTGTATTTGTGGAGTCGGTTGTGAGCGACTGTGATCATTACCTGGATCATCCTGAATCCGTTCTGCTTGGCTTTGTTTCTCTGGCTTGTGGATTGTTGCCTGGTGGTCTGTACCTGACACATTGTGGAAGGATTTGATTCTTTTGGCATTCGTGTATGAACCGGAGTTGTTCGTATGTGGGGCTTAGGCGGTTAGAGCAGGATTCCCATTTCCTGGCTTGAAGGGCCATAGAACAGGCTGTCACTATAGGACAGAACAGGACAACACACCGCAAAAAAAAGGCACTAAAAGAAAAAAATGTCCAAACTAACACACAAAAAAGAGGACACTACAGCACACACCTGGGTTAAAAACCTCTCCCACAGACAGCTCGCAGACATGGAAAGAACTATACTGGCCAAGGGACTCAACTACAACCACAGGGATGCCAAGGCAGCAGACTTCCTAGCAGCACTAGAATGCACACTCAGGAACAATGGACTGACAGAAGAGACACAACAAACAGTGAGACAAACGGTCGTATCTATGATGATAAGAAAAAAGACAAACACATAACCTCAACACCAAGGTGAGGGAAGCACTGAAAGCACTAAGAAACGATAAGAACATAATCATACTACCAGCAGATAAAGGCAGAATGACAGTCATCCTAGATAAATCAGACTACATCAGTAAAGCACAACAACTACTCGCAGACACCAACACCTACCAAATGAAGGAATCTGACCCCACACCAAAACTCACCAATAGAATAAATAACACACTCAGGAATCTACAAAAAAAAAACGGACAGATAACCAAAGCTGACCTACAAAGAATGAAACCGGAAAGCAACAACACCCCCAGATTCTATGGACTAACTAAAGTACACAAACCAGACATCCCACTCAGACCCATAGTATCACTACCAGGGACACCATCATACAAACTGGCCAAAGAACTACAACAGAAACTGAAACACCTGGTCAGCAGATCCAAACACTCCATACGATCAACACAGGAATTCTTAGACGTCATCAGGAATACACACATAGACAAAGAAGAAACCATGATCTCATTCGACATGACGGCACTGTTCACTTCGATTGACAAAACCCTATCCAGAGAAACAATAGCCAACCTACTGGACATACAGAACAGAAAACAGGAGGCGGAACCTATCAACAAAGACGGCATACTTAAACTACTGGACTTGTGCCTCACTACACACTTTACATTCAACAATCAGCTATACGAACAAATCAACGGAACACCCATGGGATCACCAATCTCGGGACTCATAACAGAGGCAGTTATGCAAAGGTTAGAACAAACAGCCCTACCACAAATTCAACCCAAACTCTGGGTCAGATATGTCGATGACACGTTTGTAATCATCAAAAACACGGAAATAGAAAAAACACACCGGATCATCAACGCCACACTCACAGGAATCCTATTCACGAGAGAAGAAGAAAAGGATAGCCAACTCCCATTCCTAGACGTGATAGTACAGAGAACACCGAACAGAGAATTCACCACAAGTGTACACAGGAAAGCAACACACACAGACCAAGTCCTAAACTATGAAAGTAACCACCCCAACACACACAAACGAAGCTGCATCAGGACACTATTCAAAAGGGCCACAACACACTGCAGTACACCAGAACTGCAAAAAAGAGGAAGAGGAACACCTATACAAGGTATTCGCCAAAAACGGATACCCACGCAACTTTATCAACAGACGCCTAAGAGACAGACCACGGAACGAGGACATGCCACAACCAAAAGGACTAGCCACACTACCATACATCAGGAACGTTTCAGAACTGACAGCCAGACTACTGCGACCCTTGGGACTCATAACGGCACACAAACCAACAGCCACGCTCAGACAACAACTCACTAGAACAAAGGACCCGATACCCAACATGAGCAAAACTAATGTAATTTACAAAATAGCATACAAGAACTGCACAAAATACTATATAGGACAAACAGGAAGACAGCTAACAATCCGCATACATTAAATCAACTAGCAACGAAACGACACGACCAGCTATCCCTAGTAGCCACACACGCAGACAACAAGCAACATGAATTCGACTGGGAAAACACTACTATCATAGGGCAAGCCAGACAGAGAACAGCCAGTGAATTCCTAGAGGCATGGCATTCATCCACAAACTCCATCAACAAACACATCGACCTGGACCCAATATACCAAACTCTACAGCGGACAGCTGAAACTGACAACTGGAAGCGGCAAGGACAGACCACTATAAATACCGGAGGAAACATCAAAGAAGGGCTTCGCAGGAGGCTCCAAAGCACTGATGATGTCACCTAGCCAGGGGACGAAACGTTTGCAACAAAAACTTCCAGCTCGGCGAACAGAACCACAACAACGAGCACCCGAGCTACAAATCTTCGCACAAACCTTGAAAGGTATGTAGGTTAGTCTGATCTTTGAGTAGAATAAAACGTCGACAGAACGTCAAAGGCCTAAGGGCCTGCACAGTGCTGTATTTTTCTGTACTGCTGTATGTTTCCAGTTTCACCCAGCTTGTGGATTCTCATCAATTGTTGAATTTGTGAGGGAGTGATGTGTGTGAGATCAGGAAGCTTTGGAGGGGTGTAAGGCCAAAACCTCCAGTTATGGCGTGCATTGTTACAGTCACCTGAAAGCCTGTATAATATGTGTGGTTACTTAAACCAGACGGAATCCGCCAAGTTCAGTTATTAATGTGATTTGTGGCTTGCCGTTTGCTGCTGGTTACTTCACATCCATTCTACTGTGTGATCCATATCGTGATCTCTGACGATTGACAGAGATGTACAATTTTATTTTGATACTGGAGAATGTGAAGGTGACATGTATTGGGTATGACTTTAGACGTTTCTTTGTGAGACACAAAGCACTGCAATAGATTGTCAACTTGTTAACGTCTTCACCCATGTCTGATCCGGGGTGCAGATGTATGGAGTCAGGGAGGCAGGTCAAATTTCATCACCGTCGGTAACTTGTATGGTGTGATTCTGGCTCTCCATGTCTACACGTCTGCTCTCTGGGCCAGGCTCTGACTGAAGATGAATTTTAAAGCCTGGTTGCTGGTCAGCCATTAGTATTTAACCTGGACAACATTTGTACCTACACTGAGACCAGTGGTAGTCTGTTGGCGGGTTCTCCCCCTGGCCAAGGTGGATTCCAAATTATTTGTTTTGAAGTAATGTTTGATTGACTGCCCTGACCAGGTTAGGAGCTCTATGCACAGATTTTGGAACAGGCCACTGAGTCTCTCTGTGTCACAGGCAGCTGTGAGGTCCAATATCACTGCAAATGATTTCAGATCTATTGGAAGAAATTTCAGCGTAGATCATTGCAAGGTGTTGAGTTTCATGTACAGAACAATAATCGGATGTTTGCTATATTTCATGAATTGGACAAAAATAAGATGTGAACTATAATCATTCAGTTGAACTATAATCTCTTAAATCAATTATGTTGATTCTATATTTATGGAACTAAAATATAACTCCTGTCAAGATTTTGTTCACACAAAAATAAAGTATGTACATTTTATTTTATCGAAGAAAGATCATAACTCTTGTGGTGATCAGAATTAGATATTCAATGTCAGAATACAAAACAATGCTTTGCCACTCCAATATTTTTAAAGTGGTTGGCTTCTGAATGATTACATGTTCAGAGTGAGCAAACGATTGAACATACAAATAGAATTAGCGTTTTATACATTTATATATAAACAATCAGTTTAATTTCTCACTGAAATGTACAATCTTCAGCTATTTGCCAGCAATTTTAAAATGGCAATTATTCTACATGGACTGTGAATATTAAACTAAATAAATTATTTGTGTTATTACATTTTAGTGAATAATAATTTGAAAACTTCCAATTTTTAGAATGAATGATATTTAATATGAAATGTGGAGAGTGAAAAAAAAGCAACGAACATCATATCGTTTCAATGAAAAGTCAAAGCTTTCTAAAGAGTTTTGTTACAAAGCAATGATATATCTGCTTTAGTAATGGGAATACAACATGTAAAATATTCATGTTCTGAGTAATAATTAGACTTCACAATGAAACTGACCTTGCAATACTTGCATTTTAAATGCTTATGCTGCACCAAATAATCAGATATTTGCGAGCATTTACACAGTGAAATAATTGGATACGGAATTTTATTCACAGCTGGCACATGATAGAGTACAAAACTTTAAAGTACAGGAGGAAGCCTTCGGCCATTATGTATGCATCAGCTCCAAAAATGTCACCGAAGCACCACCACACACCCCCATTTGCCAGCCCTCTCACTGTTACCCATTAAATTCACGATTTTCAAATGTTGATCCAGTTCTCTTTTGAATCTTCATCCACAACTTTCCCAGACAGTCAACTCCAATTCGTAACAACTATCTAAATAAAGACGTTTTCCTTTTTTTTCACTCCTAGCTCTTTTGCTGACAACCTTGAAATTAGAATCCATTGATGCTGTAATGCCAACTAATAGAGTATTCTTTTTCTACTCTGCAATATTTTTCATACTTTTGAGCACTGCAATAAATTCACATCTTTGTCGGTTCTGCTCCAGGAATAATAATCCTTGCAAGAACTGTAACAAATACTACAACCGAAAAACAAGCAGAAAACTAGTGGCCAGAATATATGAACATCAACTAGCTACAAAAGACATGATCCCAACACCAATTTTCTTAAGTACTGATGAGGAAGTACGCCACTTTGACTAGGTCTGCATATCCATTCTAGGACATGCCAATCAGAGACAAGCACAATAATTCCTGGAAATATGGCATTCCAACCGGAATTCCACCAACCACAACCTCAAGTTTGACTCCATCCATCATCCTCTGAGAAAAGGGGCCGGAAATGGCATCATTGACACAGGAAATTGCTTATACAACTCAAAGAAACCGAAACATTTAAATAGAAAGTAGGAGATAACACCAGAACTTCACTGGAGGCTCACTTACTGAGTACAGACAATGGAACAAACTAGAACTGCCATCAGCTATTGCTTGAGAGCATATCTGAATGTTCGTGGCTGCCACCACACAGAATAATTGAACGAAAATGCGAGCCTGCACCACCAAGTGCATATCCAAAGGCTTTTTTAAAACGTTTGTGAAATTACCTGATCAATCACCCACCTAGGAAATACATTCAAGGCACATGTCACCAGAGACAGAATGGTGGCTCAGTGGTTAGCACACTTGCCTAAAAGCGCTGGGGACCCAGGTTTGATTCCAGCCTCGGGTGACTGCCTGTATGGATTTTGCATATTCTCCACGTGGGTTTTCTCTTGGTACTCCGGTTTCCTCCCACAATCCAAAGATGTGCAGGTTAGGTGAATTGGCCATGCTAAATTGCCCAAAGTGTTCAGGGATGTGTAGGTTAGATGCATTAGTCAGGGGTAAATATAGGAGGAACGTGTTTGGGTGAGTTACTCTTTGGAGGGTCAGTGTGGATTTGTTGGACCGAAGGGCCTGTTTCCACACATAGGAACTTTATATTCTCTGTCTGTGCCACTCTCTCAGTACAATGCAGATTCCACAAATCCTCTCTCAATCCCCTGCCTTTCACTTTGAGTATGTTTCCCTTTGTTTTTGACCCTTCGATTAAGGCAAACAGCTGCTGTCTGGTCATCCTCTCCATAACCCTTATGCTCTTGTATACCTGTACCCTGTTCTCTGCTCAACCTTCCCTGCTGCAAAGAAAAAGGAGCAAGTTTAGCCCTCGCCCTTCAACGTTTGAGAACTCACTTGTCTTGTTAATTCAGATGTGAATCCTGTCACATTTATCAGTGTTAAATTTCATCAGCCATGAATCTGGATATTGAAATCATCTGTTTATATCGTCCTGTAGCCTAACCCTTTCCTCCTCACTGTGAAGCACCCAGCTAATCTTTGTGTCATCCCCAATATTAGTTATCATTCCACTGCCATCCATCTTCCACATTCACACCATCATCATTTATGAATATCACAAACAAACCTTGATTTTCTTCCTGTTCTCCAGATGTTATTCACAAAGCAATAAATAAGAATTCCAGTCTCTTGTTGTTCTTATTTTGGGGAATTTACAGAGTGATGTAGTTCACACCTATTATGAGGGAGCTGCAAATACCATTTGCGACACAAAGTGAAATTCACCTTTCACACTTTGTCCCTCAGCATGTCTTATTCATAAAGCTTGTAACTAATTTAGAATGAACTATGGTTTGGCACCTTCCACTGGAACATTAGCCTTTTGTGTGGGACTGTCCTTTATAACAATAGTCAGAACTGAAGAAATCTTTCATCTACTGGATGGACACAGACTCATTGCTTGAATCAGTTAATGTGATGAGGATAAATATTCAATTAAATTCTATGTTATGGACAAACTGTAGGAGATAACATCACATTCTCATGTCAACCTTGAATTGGAAGCAAATACATACTGTTAAAAAAATTCAAAAATATTGAGACACAACACCAGGGGAGAAAAAAAAAACACGTCACCTGTATTTGATGGAGATACAAAACCACAGAGCGAGTGTTCAATCTGATAAAGAATCAAGTGATAGAAAAAAGAAGTGCATCGAAACTTAATTTTCAATCGAATCAGTTCCCAATTTTCCTGGCCAGTGGTGGTTTACACACAACTTCAGTTTTCCAAAAACAAGCTTTACCCAGTCACTAAAACTTCATTCGCCATTCTTCCTCCCCTTCCTACTCTTTCTTTACACTCCTACTTCCCTTGCACGACCCCTTATGCTGCCACATTCTCTTCCACTGATGATATCTCTTCCCACCCTTCCTCTGCCACTCCAACTGTAAGTTACACCAGTTCCCTAGTTACTCCCACTTCCACTGGCCATCCCATACCCTTTTTGTTTTCCACTTGGGTGATGGGAGCTGCTGGCTTCTGTGCCGCTATTGATCATCAGTGAATGATGAGATTGAGACTATAAATGCCCAATAAGAACAGACAATAGTGTATGTCTGTCATTGTCCAATGCACCGTGTTTAGGGTGGTTATTGTTTCCCCCATAGAGACTGGAACATTTTTCCGTCTCTTTGTCACAGCGCTTCACCAAACAGCCTCATTCCAAATATGAAACATCTCTCCTCAGAATCTGAAGTCCATGCATCTGTTTGCCCTTAATCATTGCGAGGACAGTGACCACATTGTTCAAATAAGCCGTGTTCTATCCTTTTTCTCTTTAGTATTTTAACTTATTTTCCAATGTCAGTTGAGGTGAGATCAGAGTAACTTCCCTTGCCATCAAAGTAGCATTTGACTCTTGCAGCATCATTGACCCTCAGGAAAATGTGGTCAATGGGAATCGGAGGAAATTCTGTGCTTCTAATTTCCTCAATGAATAATGACACCTTCCCAAGAGCTATTGGGAATCTCAAATAAACTCTGCTTTGGCAAGTGCCTTGCAAAACCATGGATGGATTTGTCTTATTAATAACATCAAGATACATCAGTTTTCACAGTTTGGTCTAAAGTCTCAGAAAAGTAAGAGTGTCGCCCCAATGAAATCAGAGCATTACAATAAGATAACGATTCGGATTATCTTCAATCATTTACTTTCTGAGGACTGGTCGTGCGGTGTCGTTGCCACTGAGATCAACATTTTCTCTGTTCAACAGCATCACATCACATTGGTTCAAGGCTGCACCATTCCCCAATTCTACTTCATTCTCCAGCTCATTCGCCATGCTTGCCAGATATACGAGGCCCACAAGATGGAATAACTCAGAGATGCCTATGAGCCTCTGGAATCTGCCAGCCCACCCATGCCCTGCAATCTGAGTCTATCCCCTCCCCCAAGCCCACCTCCTGTCGTGTATTCACCATCCCTCCTAAACTTCCACGCTCTAATGCTGAATGTTCTGTACTCAGCAAAGGTCTCAGCTTTATCCCTGTGTGCCCCCACTTTAATGAATTTCAGGAAAACATAATGTTGAACTCCTCTTCCACCGTCTTCTCCTCGGTGTCCAATTCTTTGTGCAAGAGTATACTTTCCATCCCATAGACCCTTCCCCCAGCTCCAAAACTCTCCCTCCAACTGGACCCATTCCTCTGGCGTTTACTTGAACTTAATCTGTTCGTTAAGAACGCTCCATGTAAGTTTGTTTGTCTTAAATTCTCTATATCCCTCCTCCCTATCCAACCTATCACCCTTTGAACAGACTGTACGCTGTATGCTTCGATCCAACCCTGACTATGTTACTCAGCCTATGCCGATAAGGGAGGTGGTTCTGTAGTCTGGTGGACTCACCTCTACATTTCAGAGGCTGAGTGTCAGCTCTCAGATACCTCCACATTTCACCTGCTTGTCCATAACCTTACCATGGCACATCAGGTTATTTTATTAACTATATCTGACCACATTTCATCTAGAGATTCCCACCCCTCGCCCCCCCACACCCCAAACACACACACACTCACCCCCATCTAACAGTCCCGAAGCTGATGGTCCTCTGCTAGCAGGGTTCGCTTTTATCTCCTCCTTAAAATCCACAAACTGAACTGCCTGGGCAGACTCATTGCTTCAGCCTGGTCCTGCCACGCAGACGGGGTGCATTGATACGTATGTGGGCCCGATTAGACCTGTTCCTTCATGGGGTACGTAGACCATTGCTTGTTCCAGTTCTATTCCAGCATCTCTTCCTTCTATACGTAGATGATATCTTGGCTGCTGCTCCTCTCTCTCGTCCAGAATTGGAAAAGTTCATAGTTTCCAATTTGCACTCCCCCACTTTCACCTGATATACCTCTGACACCTCCTTTCTTTTCCTCGATTTATCTGCTTCTATTTCTGGGGATAGACCGGACACTCATATCCAGTATTAATCCACCGACTCCCACAGCTACCTGGAGTATACATCCTCACACCCTGTTTCCTGCAAAGACTTAATTCCATTCTCTCAGTTCCTCCATCTTCCTCATCCGAGAATTCCCTAGCACTGTTAACGACAGGGCCCGCAACCGGTTCCGACCCACCTCCTGCACTTCTCCCCTCAGCCTCTTTATTCCCTCCTACAACAGCGTTAGAGTTCCCCTTCTCCTTACCTATCAACCCATCAGATGCAGAGGATCACATGCAGAGGATAATCAGTCCGCATTTAACTCACCTCCAGCAAGATGCCACCACTAGAAGCATATTTGCCTCCTCTCTCTTTTCCGCCTTCTGAAAGACCAGTTCCTCCAGGATACCCTGGTCTGCTCTTTATTCACTCCCAACACCTCCCCACACCCATCACAGGTCCACTTCACTTTCCCCTGCTGGAGATGTTACATTTCCCATTTACATCCTCCCTCCTCACTATCCAAGGGGCCAAATATACCTCCCAGGTGAAGCAGCATCCTACAAACATTTCCCACAATCCGGTCTACTACATTCGCTACTTATATTGTGGTCTGCCCTACTTTGGGGAAAATAAAGGTAGACTGGGTGACCACTTCACAGAATATCCCAGATATAACTATGCAAAAGACAGTGTCTCACAATGGCTTTGTCTCACCATGCAATACGTCGTCGATATTTAGAGCCCTATGAAACATAAGAACTTTATACTTTCTCATTTAATGTCCATAATCTATTACTCGAGATTCAACTGAGATAGCAGCTTTGCTTATATCGTTCAGATCAGTCAATTTGTTACAGTTCAGAAAGAAAAAGAAATCGATAGAGGGAAACTCAGCAGGTCTGGCACCCTCTGAGCAGGGATACACAGAATTAACTTTTGATTCCAATACAACGTTTTCAGAACAGTTTCATATCATATTCGATGTATTAACTCTGTTTCTCTCTGCAGATACTTCCTCATCTGTCGCGTTTCTCCACCATTTTCTGTTTGTATTTCATGTTTCTGTATCACTATATTTCATGGTTCTTGACAGGGCTACATGCTGAATTTGGTTACATATGGACAATGTAGTCCTTTCCTGTGCTTATTATAGTTGCTGTGTCTGGGACACCTGTGTCATGATCGAAATTTGTTTCTTCTTTTGGATTCAAAGGAAAAAAAAGAATATTTTTCTGAATATCCTGTAAATCTCAGGAACTCCATTTTGTTTGAAAAGACATTTCAGAGCCAGCAGAAATTTCATGAGATATTAGGAATAGATTATTGATGATGGAACACTCTGTATCCTTCATTGAACTAGCTTGTCTACTCCCTCTCCAAAGCTTTGATTACATATCATAGAATTATTTACAGCAAAAGTGGGGGAAACTCAGCCTATTGTCTCTTCCAGCTTGAAATGACTATATCTCTACTGTTAGTCTCCTGTATTATCCCCATAGCTCTTCACATTTTGTTATTAGTGTCTGCTTTTAATTGTAAGTATCCTGCCAGATATGAACAATATGATCAATCGTAAAAAAAAAACCCAGAACTTAGAGGGCAAGCTCAGCAGGTCTGGTGATCTGTGAAGAAAAATCAAAGTTAATGTTTCAGGTCCAGTGACCCTACTCAATCTGTATACCCAAAGATAAAATGGTGCCTATATAAATATTGCTCATTTTATCACATTTAAAATTATCCTGTTCAGATCACGTTGTCATTCATCTCCCAAATGTTGGCTGTTTCCCTGTTGTGCATTAGATTTAATTCTGTCTGTGAGAAAGAGTGATGATGACTGGGGAATATCATTGTATTCCCCATGCAGTCTCTGCAGCCACTGCCCCCATTCCGCCACATCTCACAGCCAATGTCATGTTCATTCGAACCTGACTCATTAACTCTTAATGAATAAGTTCATTGTAATTATGACTTTTGGTTTTGGACTGAGGCCAAATATGTAAAAAAAAAGTTTTACAGCAAATAAAACTGCATTTAGAAGTTTGTCAATTCATATAAATTAATTACTGAAGCATATTCCCTATGGAAGTTCCAAAGTTGCCTTATTGGAGCAGGGAGAGGAACACACGTCCTGTCTATGTTCAGGGCGGCTGTGCCCAGTGACAGTCTGTTCGCTGGCGTTTGTTCCCGTGGAGGAGAGATCAGCACAGTAACAACATCCTGATTGTGATTGTTTTTGGGGCGGATGGATTTGGGGAGAGATGGTAACAGCATAATAAATGGGCAACAGAACAGAATCATCTAGCCTACAAAAAGATAACATCCATCATTCTCCACCACAACTGACTTCACTAGAGCAATTGGTGATGGGAGATGTGACCAATAGCAAGCAATGCCAACATGTAGTCCAGTCCAGTTATATTGTGAACTGAAAGTACTGTATTGAAAGCTGGGACTGTTTGATCAGTGACTGTGATTAGTGTCAGTTTCCATGCAATGTAACTGTGTCATTGGAGGGTTTCCCTCTCCTATTGGTGAGGGGTTCATTCAGTGTGCTGTCCCACTGCTCCAACAGTAACAGACATCAACAGCTGTGTCGACAGAGAGAGGGCAGATCTGAATCTGAGAATAGCGGACTGGAACATTGCAACAATGGAGAGGAGATTTTCCTTGAGTCTTTTCAAGATTTCCCCCTATTAGGAATTTCTACCATATCGGATATCAGCAATGCTTATGATTATTCTGGGCGGGGTGGAGGGTGTGCTACTAATCTATTCTCGGTATTGTTGGTGTTCTCTACCTCTGTCCATTCATTAATCTCATAAACAACTTTGAACTTCGTTGAAAATTCTGTTATCTATGTTTGTCAGAGAAAGAAACTATTGTCTTCAGTTTCAATTGCAGTCTCCATTCATTACCCATGAATTGCAGACCACTCCCTCACAAACATCTGCGAACAAAACTGTGCACAACCTCGAGATCCCTTTTTGCCCGGAACTGATTTATGTCTCCTGTTCTCTTTGTTACCAAACCTGTCCACTCCCAGCTCATAATATCCCCAATCTCCATCTCTACGTCAGTGATGTGGCTGAACAAACCATTGGCTGCACGTTGGTAAAATTCAGACTTAATGTTTCAAGATCTCTTCTGACTACTTTTACGGTTGCAAATATTTCAATCATAAAATTGTTCTTGTCTCGGACGTTACTTCATGATTAGGACAATATATGAATGTAGGAATGTTGCTGGATGCATTTCAGAAGCAAATCGTATTAAACGAAAGATATTGTTTCAAGTCCTACCACAGCTGATGACAGAATTTTATTTTAAAATGATAATAATTGGAATAAAAGTGAATTTCACGAAAAACAAACAAAAGCAACATTTTTTTTTCACTGATCATCTTCAGTAAAGAAATCTAGTGTTATTACCTGGTCAGGGTTAATTGTGACTTGAGACCCATGGCAATCTGCTTAATTTTATATCGGCTTGTGGAATGGCCTCATAATCAGAGTAATTAGTGATGGTCCCAAATGCTGCCCTTGGCAGAGATGACAACATCCCACGGATTAAAAAAATTGAAGGTGAAATCAAATAAGGGAAGATGCTGAAAATCTGAAATTATACAAAGAAATGCAAAGAAACGAACAGGAAGTGCTGGGAAACATTCCTGAACTGAAAGCAGCAGGAAAGGAGTGTGATTAATGCCATTGACAGGGAAGTGTGATTTGAAGGGGAGGAGGAATCAATAGAGAAAGGGAGATACAGAAGAAAATGAGCAAACAACCAGAATGATGATCAGCTGGGCTGGAAATCAAATGTGTGATTCACCTCATCCATTTTTCGCCTTTCCCATCTTCCTGAATATCATGCCCTTGTAAATGCAGGTATTCCCCGCTTTTCAAAAGTTCGCTTTTTGCCACTTCCCTTTCCGAATGACTTACATTTTGACATTGCTTCGCTAACCAAAAGAAATCCGAACAGGATTTTCACTTTTACGAAGAAAGCTGAATTTTTTCCCATATAAATTAGTGCTACTGCACTTTACACCTTATCCGCTTGTGAACGGTTTTGTAGGAACACTCTACTTACAAGTAGTGATGGAAACCTGTATATATCTAAAATCATGTTTAAAACGATTTGATTCCCTATGTCTATCCTCCCTAAGTGTGGTCATCTTCTTATATTCATTAATTAGATATGGGTATCTCTGACTGGGGCAGCATGAGTTCATTTTTCCAGTTGCCCTTGAGAAGACCTTGAGCCACTGCAGTCCACATGTTTGATCTGATTTGGTTTCATTTATTTTAGTCAAATGTACAATGGAAAGGTTTCCTTTGCGGGTAGTCCATCAAATGACCATAAACAAGAAAACAGAGATCACAGGGTCCATGAACAAAGTGAGGCATACACGGTAACAGCTTCACAGGAGGTGTGCAAAGTAAGATCGACATTAGTAGGATTAATATTATTTGAAAAGTGAGAGATGTCAATTTGTCAGCCTAATAATGGTAGGGAAGGAAGTGTTCCTGAGCATGCGGGTCCATGTGTTCAAGCCTATGTGTCTCCTCCCAATTGGAAGAGGTTGTAGGAGATCATTACTAGTTTGGGAGATATCTTTGATGTTGCCAGCCTTTCTGCGACAATGACAAGTATAAATGGAAAGAAGATTGTCTTCCGTGATGGTCTGGGCTGTGCACACAACCGTCTGTAGTTTCTTATGGTTCTAGACAGAGCAGTTACCATGTCAGGTCATTATGCACCCGAATAGAATGCTTTGAGTTGTCAGTATGCAGAGCACCAGGAGACGGTCGGTTTCAAAATAGTTAGATGTGACAATTGGCTGTTAAATGGATACCCACGTTCTGGCTGCTATTTTGACAATAATTGAAATTTAACTGATAATTTTAAATTCTGTGTATTGTATTGTCAACATCGAAACAATGATCCATTACCTGCAACAAACGAAAAAAAAGCCATCACCATCACAATTTAGGAGAAAGAGACAGAAACAAAGGAAAGGAGAGAGAGAAAGGAAACAAAACAAGGAAACAAACAGTCATATTTACAGGGAGAAGGGAAGATAATAGGTTCAGGGAAAGAAACAGAAGACAGGGAAAAGGAAAACACAGGGAAATAGGCAGTGTGAGAGAAACTGTGAGAGACAAAGTTTACAGGGATTTAGGGATAGTTTCCTGAACTTACTGCTCTGTGTGTTCAAGCGTCTGTATCTTTTATCCTGATGGAAGAGATTATGGGTGATCTTTTCAGGGATATGATGGGTCCAGTACAGGACAGGAACTAGCCATTCGGCGGCCCAAGACTGGGCCAATCCAAATCCTCTATCTCAACCTGTATCATATTTTCTAAAGGTCTGTATCCCTATGCTCCCTGCCCACTCATGTATCTTTCCAGAAACATCGTAAATGGAGCACCACTGTTCTCCATTTTGAGAAACTCCCTTCCCCTACTACTCTCTGTCCCCTGTTGCCAAGCCAGTTCTTTATCCATGTAGCTAGCACACCCTGGACACCATGTGACTTCACTTTCTCCATAACCTGTCCATGGGAAATCTTATCAAACGCCTTCCTGAAGTCCATGTACATGACCTCTACAGCCCCTCCCTCATCAACCAACTTTGTCACTTCCTCAAATAATTCTATTAAGTTGGTAAGACATGACCTACCCTGCTCTAAACCATGTTGCCTATCACTGATAAGACCATTTTCATCCAAATGAGAATAGATCCTACCCCTCAATATCTTTTTTCGCAGCTTCCCTACCCCAGACGTCAGGCTCACCGGTCTATTATTAACTTGGATTATTCATGCTACCCTTCTTAAACAAAGCAATTAGAAACTTTCCAGTCCTCCAGGACCTCAGTTGTGTTCAAGGATGCTACAAAGATATCTGTTAAGGCCCTAGCTATTTCCTCTCTCCCTTCCCTCAGTAACCTGAGGTAGATGTTGTCAGCCTTTCTGCGGCAATCAGCCGTGTAAATAGAGTCAATGGTTGGGAGATTGGAATCCGTCATAGTCTGGGCTGTGAACACAATCTTCTGTAGTTTCTAATGGTCCTGGGCAAAGACTTGTCATACCAGGTCATTATGCACCCAGACAGTACGTTCACAACAGTGCATCTGTCGAAGTAGTGCATGCTAAATATCCTGAGCCAAGTGAGGAAGGAGAGGCGTTTTTGAACCATCTTGTCTGTCACACCTATGTGGGAAGTCCAGGGTAGGTTGCCAGTTATCATCACTCCGAGGGACGTGACGCTCTGCACTGTCTCGACCGTTGATGTAAATAGGAGCTTGTTTCCCTCCTTTCGTTCGAAAGTCAATGATCGGTTCTTTACTTTTGCCGAATTTGAGAGGGAGGTTATTATCATTCCACCATGCCACCAAACCCACTATCTACTTTCTGTGTTCAGACTCGTCGTTGTTTGTTATCCCTCCTGCTTTGGTGATGTCATCAGCAAGCTTACAGTAGGCATTGTTTGGAATTTGGCAACACAGCCACGTGTGTATCAGAGTACAGTAGGGACTGAGGGACACAGCCGTGTGTGTACCGGAGTACAGAAGGGGGCTGAGGACACAGCCGTGTGTGTACAGGGAGTACAGTAGGGGACTGATGACACAGCCGTGCATGTACAGTGAGTACAGTAGGGGTCTGATGACACAGCCGTGTTTATACAGGAGTACAGTAGGGGGCTGATGACAAAGCCGTGTGTGTACATGGAATACATTAGCGGACTGAGTGACACAGCCATGCGTGTACAGGGAATACAGTAGGGGTCTGATGACACAGCCGTGCATGTACAGGGAGTACAGTAGGGGGTTGGTAGCAAAACCGTGTTTATACAGGAGTACAGTAGGGGTCTGATGACACAGCCGTGTTTATACAGGAGTACAGTAGGGGGCTGATGACAAAGCCGTGTGTGTACATGGAATACATTAGGGGGCTGAGCGACACAGCCATGTGTGTACAGGGAGTACAGTAGGGGGTTGGTAGCAAAGCCGTGTTTATACAGGAGTACAGTAGGGGGCTGAGGACACAGCCGTGTGTGTACAGGGAGTAACGTAAGGGGCTGATGACAAAGCCGTGTGTGTACATGGAATACAGTAGGGGGCTGGGTGACACAGCCGTGTGTGAACAGGGAGTACAGGAGATGGGTGACGACACAGCTATATGTGTGCAGGGAGTACATTTGGGGGCTGAGGGCACATCTCTTGGTGTACAGGCTATAAAGTTGGGGGTGAGTACACAGCTGTGCATATACAGGGAATACAGTTATGGGCTGAGGCACACTGCCGTGTGTGTACAGGGATTACCATGGGGGGATGGGGAGACATCCTCCAGAAGCTCCAGTGTTGTTATTGTGGCGGAAGTGCAGATTCCAATCTTCACTAATTGTGGTCTGTGGGTCAGAAACCGGGGGATCCAGTCACAGAGGGTGGAGCCGCGACTAAGGTCACGGAATTTTGAGATCAGTCTGGAGGGGATACTGATGTTAAAGGTGGAGCTGTACTCAATGAGCAGGAGTCTGGTGTTCGTGTCATTGTTGTCCAGATATCCTCGGGATGAGTGCAGGGCTTGGGGTATGGCATCTGTTGTGGAACCGTTACATCAGTCGGCATATTAAAGGGGATCAAGTTAGGCTGGGAGATTGGAGATGATGTGGGCCATAACCAGCCTTTCAGATGACTCCATGTTTATTGAGGTTAGAGCCATTGGGCGATAATCATCAAGTCATTAAAGCATGAGCTTTCTCCCTTACAAGGTTGATGCAGATTGGGACATGAGCTTGTGGAGGGAAAGGCTTAAATTGTATGTGAATACCTCTGCCAGTTGGTCCTCACAGGATCTGAGTGCTCAGCTGGGCACACTATCCAGGCCTTTGCTTTCCATGATTTGACCTGCAGGAAGACTAATCATGCCTGCAGCGGTGACAGCAGGCACAGGTACATCCGAGGCTGGTTTCAGCCAGGCAGTCACACATTTATTCATCATAGACATTCCGTCGCTGACCTCCCTCCATCGTCATCAATGCACAGTGTCATGGTTGGTGTGAGCACCACTCAGTTCGTGTTGAGACGGAGTGTGATCAATAGACTGGGATTCTGCACCATAATGAAGTAAACTCACAACAAAAGAGGGTAGGGTGTGCTTCTACTGAGAGTCAGTGGTGCAGGGAGTGAAGACTTTACAGGTGTAATTCAAGTCAAGCCACTGCTTCAACCTGAATTGTGTCAAGCACCTTGACTCTTGTGCCTTGTAGATGGTGGACGGTCCTTTGGGAGCCAGGAAATATATTACATATGAAAAAACTGAACAAGGGACTTGAGTTCAGTTTTGCTAAGTTTGCAGATGATATTGAGGAAGTGGGGAAGCTGCAGAAAGGCTTGAACAGTTTAGGACTGTGGGAAAACACGTGGCTGATGGAACATAATATGGGAACGTATGAAAATATGGACTTTGGTAGGCAGAATAGAGGAGACACTGTTCTAATCGGATCCATTAAATCTGAAGCACAAAAGCATTTTGAAACATTCTTCCTCTCTTATGGTTAAAGTGCATGTTCAGTTGGAGGTTAGGAAAGCAAAAGCAATGTTCGCATTCATTTCAAGAGAGCAAGAATGCAAGACGGGAGACATACTGCTGAGAATGTAATGGGCTATGACAGACGGCATTTTGCCAATTGTAAGCTGTTTTGGACACTATCTCTGGAGAAAGATGGAGGTGATCCATCCTGGGGATGACGGTTTGTCATATGAGCGCCAATGTGTGTACATGATGGAATGTAGAAGAATGGTGGAGGGTGAGGGGGATCTGATTGAATTTAATGGTTTACTGAAAAGATTGATACAGTCAGTGTGTAGAAGATATTTCCACTTTTCATAGAGACAATGACAAAATGGCACAATATCAGAGTGAAGGAATGGGCTGAATGGCCTAAATCTATTGCTATATCTCATGCCGTTTTGGTCATAGGGTCTATTATTCAGTATAGACTTGTAAGTCTCTGACTTGCTCTTGTAACCCTTGCATTCGGATGCTGATTTGACTTCACGTTCTGGTTAATGGTAACCCCTGTGATATGGACGGTGGGAGGATTCAGTGTCAGCCAGTATTCCATTAATATTTTGAATATGAGCTGCTATCAGTGAGTCTCATCTGGCGGGAGTACATTATCTCTACAATGATTGTCATTTTCTGCCTGGTATTTTCGATGGGTTGATCTTGTTACGCCAGTATTGTTGATTTAACTAAAACAGATACAATTTAACATAGCACTCAGCAACAATAAGTCATCGAAAGGTCTAAAATGTTCAATATTAGAAAGACTGTTTTCCTGTTCGTGTTCAAATCAGATAACCTGTCCCTTCGAGATGCTCAACTTGGAACTATTTTTTAAAAAGTGTTTTTTGGATGTGGGCATCGCTGGATGTGCCCAGCATTTCTTGCCCGTCCGCAGTTGCCCTTGAGAAGGTGGTGCTGAGCTGCCTTCTCGAACTGCTGCAACCTACTTGCTGGGCGGTGACCCACGAGTGATTAAAGAGGGAATTCCAGGGTTTTCACACAGCAACAGTGAAGGAACAGCAATGCATTTCCAAATCAGGAGTTTGACTCGTTTGGAGGAGAATTTGAAGATGGTGGTGTTCCCAAAGGTCTACTGGTCTTGTCATTCCAGATGGAAGTGTTCGTGAGATTGGAAGGAGCTGTCTGAGGATCTTTGAATATTTCTCCATTGTGTCTTGGAGATAGTGCACACTGCTGCTCCTGAGTGACCATGGTGAAGGGAGTGAATGCTTGTGGATGTGGTGCAAATCAAATGGGCTGTTTTGTCCTGGATTGTGTCAAGCTTCTTTAGTGTTGTTGGGCCTGCACCCACTCAGGCAAGTGAGGATATTCCATCTCATTCCTGACTTGTGCCTTGTAGACAATGGACAGGCTTTGGGTAGTCAGGAGTTGAGTCACTCGTGCAGTATTCCTAGCCTCTGATCTGATCTTATATTCACGTGGCGAGTCCGGTTGAGTTTCTGATCAATGATACCACACAGGATATTGATAGTGGGGGAGATTAGTGATGATAATGCTGCTGAATGCAAAGCGGTTATATTGTTTCTTATTGATGGCAGTCATTGTCTGAATTTATGTGGTGCAAATGTTACTTGCCACTTCCCAGCCCAAGCCTGGATATTGCCCAGATATTGTTGCTTTGGGCATGGCCTGCTTCCGTATCTGAACATTTGCGAATGGTGCTGAACATTGTGCAGTCATCATCAAATATCCTCAATTCTGACCTTATGATGGAAGGAAGGTCATTGTTCAAGCAGCTGAAGATGTTTGGACCTAGGGCATTATTCTAAGGGACTACTGCAGAGATGTTCTGGAGCTGAGATGACTGACCTGCAACAAAAATGACCATCTTCCTATCTGTCAGGTATGACTCCAATAATGGAGTGTTGGCCCTCGATACCGTTTTTGCTTGGGGTCCTTGATGTCACAATTGGCAGAATGCAGCCTTGACGTCAAGGGCTGGAATTCAGTTCCTTTTTCTATATTTGCACCAAGGCTGTGACGAGGTCAGGAGCTGAGTGATCCTGGCAAACCCCAAACTGGGCGTCACTGAACAGGTTAGTTTTGAGCAGGTGCTGCTTGATAGCACTGTTGATGACACCTTCCATCATTTTACTGATGATGGAGAGTAGTCTGATAAGGTTGTATTTGGACGGGTCGAATTTGTCCTGCGTTTCATGTACAGAACACACTTGAGCTGTTTTTCCCCATTGTTGGTTTGCAAACGTACTGGAACAGCTTGGCTAAGGGAGTGGGATGTTCTGGAGTACAAGTCTTCAGGACTATTGCCAGCATATTATCAGGGCCTATAGCCTTTGCAGTGTCCAGTGCCTCCAACCGTTTCTTGATATCAGTTAATCGAATTTCCTGAAGGCTGCCATCTGAAAAGATGCAGACCACCAGTGGACGCCGAAATGGATCATTCAGTCAAAACTTCTGACCGAAGATTGCAACGAAAGCTTCAGCATTATATTTTGCACGGATGTGCTGGGCTCTTCCATCATTGAGGTTAGGGATATTTGTGGAGACCCCTACTCCGGTGAGTGGTTTGATCGTCCGCCACCATTCATGATCGGATTAGCAGGACTGCAGAGCTTATTTCTGATGCATTGGTTCTGGGATCGCTAAGCTCTGTCTGTCCGTTGCTGTTTATGCTATCTGGCACGCAAGTATTTCTGTTTGGAAGCTTCAGCAGATGAACATTTAATCTTTATATATTCGAGCATTCGATAAGGCGTTCATGAATGTGTATTTCAATCAGGATTTTATGAAGGATGAGATTCCAGAAAAATATAAGCAATGAATGAAAAACAGGTAACCCAAGAAATGGCAGCTGAGTACAACATGTAGTTCCAGGTAGGTCTCATGGTATTACCAATAGATTATCAATCCAGAAAAATCAGCTCATGTTCTGTGGATCGAGGTTGAATCCCGCCACTGCAGATGATGGAAATTCAATTCAATAATATAAAAATATCCCTGGAATTAAGAATCTACTGCTGAGAATGAAATCATTGCCGATTGTCAGAAAAATTCACCTGGTTAAATAATATCCTACAATGAAGGAATCCGCATCTGGTCTGGCTGACATGCAACTCCACACCCAAAGCAATGTCATTGACTCCAATCGCCCCCTGAAATGGTCTAATGAGTCATTCAGTTGTTCCAATCCCTACAAAGTTTCAAACAAAT
This sequence comes from Hemiscyllium ocellatum, assembly GCF_020745735.1. Lineage (NCBI taxonomy): Eukaryota > Metazoa > Chordata > Chondrichthyes > Orectolobiformes > Hemiscylliidae > Hemiscyllium > Hemiscyllium ocellatum. Next base: position 27,370,060 of record NC_083447.1, on the reverse strand, counting down.
GAAACCGGATGGACCACCTGACATCGAAATGGGCACCGGAAATGTCAACATTAGAAACATCATTGTAGAACCTGCAAAGTCTTACTTACTAACATCTGAGGTCTAGTGCCTCATTGGAACCACATCCTTACAGACTAGTCAAGAAACAGCCTGACATAGCCATACCACGGAATCATACCTTGTGGAAATAACAGGAATTAAACATGGACAAAGGGGTCTCTCACTGATTACCACGTAACGTCGTTCCTCATCTGAATCAGTACTCCTCCATGTTAAACAACATTTGGAGAAAGCACTGACTGTGGCAAGGGCACAAAGTGTGTTCTGGTCTCGAGATTTCAAAGTCGACAATTAAGAATGGTTTTGGCAGCAGTACTACTGATCACGCTGGTCGGGTCCTAAAGGACATAGCTACCAGATTGGGTCTGCAGCGGATGGTGATGGAAAGAACGAGAGGTTAATAAAACATACCTGACCAACCCACCAACTGCAGATGTATCTGTCCATGACAGTATCAGTAAAAGTGACCATCACACTGTCCTTGTGGAGACAAAGTCTATTGTCTCCATAAACTCTATTGTGTTCTGTGGCACTATCACCATGCTAAATGGCAAGACTTTTAGCAGGTCCAGCAACTCAAGACTGAGCGTCCATAAGACACTATTGACCATCAATATCAGCAGAACTATACTCCAGCACAATCTGTAACGTCACAGCCCAGCATGCCCCCGACTCAACCATTACCATCCAACCAGAGAATTAACCCTGGTACAATGGAGAATGTAGGCGGGCATGTCAGGTGCAGAACGAAATGGACCATCCACTCAAAAACTCTGACTGAAAATTGCAACGAAAGCTTCAGCCTTATATTTTGCAAGGATGTGCTGGGCTCTTCCATCATTGAGGTTGGGGATATTTGTGGAGACTCCTACTCCGTTGAGTTGTTTAATCGTTCGCCACCCTTCGCGATCGGATTAGCAGGACTGCAGAGCTTAATTCTAATGCATTGGTTCTGGGATCGCTCAGCTCTGTCTGTCCCTTGTTGTTTATGCTATCTGACACGCAAGTATTTCTATTTGGAAGCTTCAGCAGATGAACATTTTATCTTTATATATTCCTCGTTCTGCTCCTGGCATGCCCTCCTGCACTCTCCATTGAACCAGGTTTTATCCTTTGGTTTGGTGGTAATGGTTGAGTGGGGGGCATGCTGGGTAGTGATTTTACAGATTGTACTGGAGTATAGTTCTGCTACTATTGATGGTCCACAGTGTCTTGTGGACGCTCAGTCTTGAGTTGCTAGATCTGCTAAAAATCTGTGCCATTTAGCATGGTGATAGTGCCACACAACACAATAGTGTTTAGGGAGACAATAGACTTTGTCTCCACAACGACAGTGTGGTGGTAACTTTTACCGATACTGTCATGGACATATACATCTGCAGTTGGTAGGTTGGTCAGGTATGTTTTTTAAGCCTCTCGTTCTTTCCTTCACCATCTGCTGCAGACCGAATCTATAGCTTTGTCCTTTAGGACCCGACCAGCATGATCAGTAGTACCGCTGCCAAAACCATTCTTGACAGTCGACTTTGAAATCTCCCCGCCAGAATACACTTTGTGCCCTTGCCACAGTCGGTGCTTTCTCCAAGTGTTGGTTGACATGGTGGAGTACTGATTCAGATGAGGAACGATGTTACGTAATAATCAGTGAGAGACTCCTTTGTCCATGTTTAATTTCTGTTATTTCCGTAAGGTATGATTCCGTGAGTATGGCTACGTCAGGCTGTTTCTTGACTAGTCTGTAAGGCAGTTGTTCCAATGTTGGTACTAGACCTCAGATGTTAGTAAGGATGATTTTGCAGGTTCTACAATGATGTTTCTAATGTTGACTTTTCCGGTGCCCATTTTGAAGACAGGTGGTCCATCCCGTTTCATTTGTTTGAAACGTTGTAGCGATTGGAACAACTGAATGACTCATTAGACCTTTTCAGGAGGCGACTGGGAGTCAATGACTTGGCTTTGGGTCTGGAGTTGCATGTCAGCCAGACCAGGTGAGGATTCCTTCATTGTAGGATATTATTTAACCAGGTGGATTTTTCTGACAATCGGCATTGATTTCAGTCTCAGCAGTAGATTCTTAATTCCAGGGATATTTTTACATTATTGAATTGAATTTTCACCATCTGCAGTGGCGGGATTCAACCTCGATCCACAGAACATGAGCTGATTTTTCTGGATTGATAATCTATTAGTAATACCATCAGACCTACTTGGAACCATGTGTTGTACTCAGCTGCCATTTCTTGTGTTACCCTGTTTTTCATTCATTGTTTATGTTTTTTTCTGGAATCTCATCCTTCATAAAATCCTGATTGAAACACACACTCATGAACGCCTTCTCGACTGCTCCAATTTCATTCAGTCTGTTTTGTTTGAACAGACATTTCAAGGCAGCTGTACACCAGAGAAGAGCAGGATAAGATAATGATGATTGCGCACTGTAGCTGTCACCGGACCAGCATGTCTGTCCATGAAGTATTTATTGTGGGTCAGAGAACCTCAAATATTATGGCATGGAAGTAGGCCATTCAGCCCATCGTAGTGTCGCAAGCTCTCCAATTGCACAATTGGAGATAGCGAGAGTGTGTGAAGAGAGATTGTGTGAGATAGAAATAAACAGAGAGAAAGCAAGTGAAGGGAGATAAACTGAGAATGTATAGAAAGGGGAGTGACTGACTGAGTATGAGAGGAATAGGTGTTAGATGAGGGTGAAGTTAGATAGATCAGAAGACTGCATTACAGTAGATAAATATGGGCAGACAGAAGTTATAAGTTTCATTCTGAAATTCTTCTGGACGGCAACCCCTTTGTCTAGGCTCCGTGCACTGTGAGCACTGTGCTGATAATACCTGTCATCCCAGATTATGTATTTCCAACAATATCACAGAGCTGGGTTACTGACAGTAAAATAGAACTCATTAGGCCAATAGATTGGTTCCATGGAGAAAGCAGAGTTTTTAAATAGACTGTGCTAGGAGCAGCAGGAAATGATAAACACCACCCCGTCTCCACGACACCCTCCCCCCATACACACACCCCTCACCGATAATGTATGAGAGACTATGCCAGAGAATCTCAGTGAGGGGACTCACTAACAGGAGTGAAATCACGATCTTAGCTGTGGGTCAAATAATGATTGATAAAGTTTGTTATGTAATTCACGTTTCAATTTATACAGCTCAATATCAAGAGTGTATTTTAATAACCTTATCTCCTTGTACTTTGCATATATTGGTGTGTGCAGAAAATAATTTTGTTCTTGTATTTTATATTGCATAAACGCATTTCATTAATATTGTCTCTGCTAATTCCTCATTGTAGATGTATTCTTGAATCTGTTCTTTATATGAGTTATAAAGTGTAACATTCCAATTCTGGTAAATGTGGAACATCACTGTCCCTCCACCCAGTCTAATCAGCCATATCCCCCAATCTTCTCTGTCTTCGGTCTTTGCCCCAATATCACAATCACAATGTAATTGAAGTCCATTAAATGACACTTCATGACAGTTCCTTAACATCAATAACATCAACAGCATGACCCACACCTGCCCTTCCTAATCCTGCAATAACAATCTGAACTGTGTTTGTCATGTGTAATTCTCTGTTAACGTATCCATGCCGTTTGTTTGTTGTAACCCACATTTTTTTTGGCACAATTTGCTATCAGATCTTGGATGATAGATGTTTTCTCAATGTTTAACCGATTTTGCAATGACTGATCAGTAGTTATTGAATTTATTTCTGTATTTATGAACAGAGAAGCATGTTTATGTTCCATTAAACTTCTGGCATTACTTCCATATCCAAAGCTGACTGAATGATTACACACAATCAATCTGCCATCTTCAACATTCCTTCCTTCAGTCACACTCGCATATCACACCCAGAATGCATAAATATTCCACGTTATTTTGAATTTTAATAAAGTAGCATTGAATTCAAAGAGGTTAACTGGAGTTATTTGTTCAGTGATTGTAATTATGTCAGTCTCCATGGATCGTATGCGTCCCTAGAGAGTTCCTCTCTTCTATCAATAAGGGCATGCTTTCAGTGTTGTATTCCATAGAATGAGCGGGAGCATGGCCAACAGCAGTAACAGGGATTAGCAGCTTCAGAGAGAAGGGCAGGAGAGATGGGAATCTGGGAACATTAGACTGGAATGATCCAACAATGGATAGGCGTTTATCCTATGGTCCGTACTGGCTTTCCCAGCCTTGTATATCATTAGCATCGCGGATTCAAGATGTACTGATGGTTATTCAAGCTGGTTACTATCCTATCCTTGCTATAGTTGGTGTTCCTGGTCAGAAGCCCTGTCTGTTTAGTGAAACGGTCTGAACTGATTCGATGCTCATGATATGCAGATTTTGTAAAGGTGCAACGCAACATTTTCAGCTCCAATCAAAGATTCTCTTCCTTAGAAATTATAACTAGCGAACTATTATTTACAAATTACTTACCAACACGTGAGGATAAAACATACTGTTCTCAACCTCTTTAATTCGTTTTGTCCTGCAAAGGGTACATCTCCATATCCTCCCTACACACCAATCCTATCCCGTACCACAATTAATATGTCCGAGTCTCCTCCTCATCCTCAGTTCAATTCCTGAATAAACCATCGTTTGGGCCTTTGTTAATTCCAGATACATCTGTTTCAAGTCCCTTCTTACCTCGTGTCCATTGGAAAATAATTGCACTTGAGATGTTTAACTTGTTCCCTGCACAAAATCTGAAAGATGGGCAGCCAGTGTATGGTGGGTCACGTCATTGACTCGTATTCTAGAACAACAGAATAATAATCTGTTGATATTGGCTTGCCTTATGCCCATTACAGAAGGCAGTGGGTCATCCTTCTCTGGTCAAGTCTCTGTTTAACTGCAAACCCATGGCAATTTGCTTTGCTATTTATTGTCCTGTGGAACAGCTGAACCAGCCACTCAGTTCAAGATCGACATAACATGCTGGCCTGACCAGGGCTGCACACATCCTGTGAGGGCAGAACAAAAGGTAAGGTAGCTCCATTCCTCTGCCTGCATCCCATATTCCAACGACTCATTTCCATTCAGTTAGGTAGCCATACACTGTTTCAGATGTATTCTTTGTGGTTGGGTCTCTTCCAAGAGTTATGTCCATCCCCATGGGCACCTCTGGTGCTGGCTTTATTAATGCTGACCTACAGATGTGAGGATGTTTTTTAACTTCTACATCAGTGGCAGTGCGTTGAAAATGAATGGTTTCCTGTTTCACATGAAAGAAACGGAGCCATTTAAATGAAGGAAAGGAATTATTGTGATCAAACCTGAGAGTGGCGTTGAGGCAGAATTTGGGGTATTGTGGACAGATTTTCTTCCCTTTATATGGAGTGATCTCCTTCCCACAGAGAGAGTGAAGACGAGTTCCACCAGATTAATCCCTGGGATGATGGCACCATGAGGAGTGAGTGAAGGTTAATCTCCAGCGCTGTGAGAGAATAAGCGGTGATTGCATTGAACCCTGAGAGGGATGGACAATCACTGCTTATATTCTAAACAGACAATGTGATAAATTCCATGACTGCTATTTCACTCAGGATGCATGATTCAGGATAGTTTAAGTGCTTGGGTGGATATTACGCCTACCCACCCCAACCCCTACTCCCCATTGAGAGAAACGGAGAGGTCCAATTTTTGAATATACTCTCCGCACATTAATACAGTGCAGTTGGTATGTGATGCTGCACTGAATGTCATATTATCCACCACCCCGACTGCAGCCGCAATACATTAATTTTAAAACAGTTAACTATTCCCAAAAGCATATCACCTTCATGAAGAACATGCATCTATCTTCTCAGAGATGCAAAGTACTTCCTTAAGGTTTAGACCAGAAGACTATAAGGCATTGGAGCATAAATTAGGACAGTTAGCCCATCGGGTCTTCTCCGTCATTCAATCATCGCTGATAGGTTTCTCAATCCCATTCTCCGACCTTCTCCCCGTAACCCTTCATCCCCTGGATAGTCAAAAACTATCTATCTCCCTCTCAAATATACTCAATGAGCTGCCTCCACAGCCTTCTGTGGCAATATATTTCAAAGATTCACCCTTCTATGGTTCAATAACTTTTTCCTTATCACTGTTCTAAAAGGTGATCGCTTTTATCTAAGGCTGTGCCCTCGGATTCTAATCCAATGGAAACATATTATCAACACCCACTCTCTCCAGGTCATTCAGTATTCTGTCTATTTCAATTACATTCACTCTCATCCTTTCAACCTTTATCAAGTATAGACCCAGAGTACTCAAACATTCCTCACGCAACAAACTTTTCATTCCGATGACCATTCTCGTGAAAATCTTCTGAACACGCTCCAGGACCAGTACATCCTTCCTGAGGTATGGAGCTAAAAAATGAGCACAATACTCCAAATGTGGTCTGACCAGAGCCGTATTAAGTCAGTTCTTATATTCAATTCTTTTCGGAGTAAATTCTCCTAATCATAATTGCAATTGCCCTCCTAACTACTGTCAACCTGCAAGCTGACCTTGACAGAACACTGCACTAGAACTCCCAGGTCCCTTTGCACTTCAAATTTCTGAATTTCTCGCCATTTAGAAAATAGACCATGCCTCTATTCTTCGTGCAAAGGTGCATGACCTCACACTTTCCAACGTTGGAATGCATCTTTACCTGTCCAAATCCTTGTTCAGCCTCTCCGCTTCCTCAATACGACCTGACAATCTCCCTATCTTCGTATCATCTGCAAATCTAACCAGAGTGCCCTCCACTCCCTCATCTAGATTTTTAATGTAACAAGTAAAAAGTTATGATTCCAAAACTGAGCATTCTGGATCACCACTTGTCACCAACTGCCATGCTGAGAAGTACACTTTTATCCCCACTCTCTGTTTTCTGCCAGACAGACAAGCTTCTATCCATGCACTACCTCGCCTCTAACAGCAGGGGCACTTATCATACTCAGTCATCTCCTGTGTGACACCTTGTCAAAGGCCTTCTTGAATTCCAGGTGGATTACATCCATTGGCTGTGCTTGGTCGAGCTGCTCATTTCCTCTTCAATGGATTCCAATAGATTTGTCAGGCATTAATTTGCCTTGATGAAATCATTCTGACTTTGCCCGATTTTACCAAACACTTTCAACTATTCAGAAATCTCATTCTTCACAATGGATTCCACGATCTTACCCATGACAGAGGATAAACTATTGATGGTGATTGATTTTTTTGTCTTTTTCCTTACTCCCTTGTTAAAAAGGGGTGTCATTTTAGTGGGTTTCCAGTGCTCTGGGATCGTTCCTTACTCTAGTGATTCCTGAAAGTTAAACACGATTGCCTCCACTCCCTCTCCAGCTATCTCCCGTATAACACTGGGATGTAGTCCATCTGGTCAGGGTTGTTAACCCACCTTCGGGTCATTACATTTTTTCTAGCATGTTCTCCACGGTGGGGGCCATCATACTCAGCTCTGGTCCCTCAACCTCTTGAATGTTTAATGTGTTACTCGTGCCTTCCACCATGAAAGCTGATGCAAAGTAATTATTCAGTTCCTTGGCTATTTTCTCATCCCCACTGCTATCTCTCCAATATCATTTTCCAGCAGTCCAATGTTCACTTTTGCCGCTCTTTTATACTTTATATATTGAAAGAAACTGTTACAGTCTAGCTTACCCCCATATTTAATAATATCCCTCCTTATTTTATTTTGTTTGCCCTCTGTTTTGTCTTTGTAAGCTTTCTAATCCTCAGGTTTCCCACTGCACTTTGCCACATTATATCATTTCTCTTTTGCTTTTATGCTGTACCCGACTTCCCTAGTCAGCGATGGTTGTCCCATCCTCCCTATACAAGTCTCTTTTTCCTTAGGGTAAATCTCTGCTGTATCCTGAATTACTCCAAAAATCTCCTGCCATTGCTGTTGCACTGTCTTTCCTGCTGGACCCGTCTCCCAGTCAATTCTACCCACCTCCTCACTCCTGTCTGTGCAATGGCCTTTATTCAGCTGGAATACAGTTACTTCTGATTCTAACTTCGCCACCTGAAATTGCACAGTAAATTCAATCATATTATGATCACTGTCACTTTCAGCTCCCCCCATCTAATCTGCCTGCACAAGCTGCTCCAAAAGCCATCTCGTAGACATTCCACAAATTCCTTTACCTGCCAACCACTATCAATCTGAATTCCCAGTCCATCGGTATACTAAGATCCCACATGATCACTGTAACTTTGCCTTTCCTGCAGATCTTTCTAGTTCCTGGTGTATCTTACACCCCAGCTCCCTGTATATAACTCCAACTGTATTTTTCCACCTTTTTGATTCCTCAATTCTACCGACACAGATTCTACACCATTTGACCTTATTTCATTTCTTAATATTGATTATTGATTCAATTCCATTCTTAATACTGAAAAAAACTCTATCTATCTGCCTCCCTGACTATCTTTTATCCAGGATGAATATCCTTGAATATTCAGCTCCCAATCCTGATCCTCTTGCAGCGATATCACTGTAATGCCCACTATGTCGAACCTTCCAATTTATGGATGAGTCACAAGCTCATTTACCTTATTCCTTATACTGCATGCATTCTGATATAATAGTTCAGTCTTGTATTACCCGTCACACTTGTCATTGTCATTTGTTTGTCCAACTGTTGGTACCTACACGGACCCTGACCACTGCATCAGTCCCCTCCTGCTCCAAGTTCTGCAACCCAGATGATATATCCCAAACCCGAGCACCATGTAGGCAACACAACTTTCAGGACTCTTAATCCCGATCACGGAGAACAGTATCTATGCTTTTAACTATACTATCCCCAATTATCGAGCAATGGCCAGCATGCTGACACAGCAATGCGGCCTCACAGTGCTAGGGACCTGGGTTCATTTCCAATCACTTGGACCCTGTCATTGTGGACTTTGTACACTCTTCCCGTGTCTGCTGTGTCTACGTTGGGAGTGTTAACTCTTTCTATCTCCACAGTACGTCTCTGTGTTTGCATCAGATTTCTACCAACCACAGTATTTTTGCTTTTGTTCGATGGAAAAATGCAGCAAATGTGACAGGTTTTTGTAAAAGCCGCCGTGGTTCGCGGGTTCCTCTGGGTGTTTAGGAATCTTGCCCGGCTACTTGCCTGAGGGCAGTGTCCGAGGATGCCCATTTCATCTCTCTCAGTTCCCTCAGTCCATCGTCACTACATGAGCGTTTCGTTGTGCCACCCCGGGACTTCCCACAACCCCATTGCCTGGCACTGGATACTCCCTTCGCAGGACTGTGCACACAACGACAATGGGAACTTTCTGACCCGCTGGGGATGCTGGGTAAAGACCTTGCCATAGAAAGGAACAGAATAACGAGAATCCAATTCAACAGCAAAGCTAAGTAAACAGGCTGAATTACAGCCATCTGCACTGAAATTTTCTAATCTTCTGTTTATCCTCGTCCATCTGCAAATAGATGGTCCATATGTATGCCTTGTCAAACAGGTTTGGAGGCGGGGATAGATATCAGATCCGGTGGTCATTGGACAGATTCACTGGTCTCACTTTCCTGACGGTTTTATTATCAAGTGTATCCAGTTTAAAGAAAAGGCCTTGCTGGAGTTGTGCTGAAAGGATATTTGAATTTTGGAGACATTAGAATATGTCACGTGCGAGTGAGGTTAGGAATTGTAAGGTAACACGGTTAAATACACGATCAAAGATACACGAGGCAGCACTTCCGATATGTGGAAATTGGGATTCCCGAGTCGGTAGGATATACACAAAAAGGACGGTATGAACCTGAACTGTAGCAATTTACAATATGAGGATTATTGGGATTCACAGGTCAGTAGGATACACACAAGAAGCTCGGGATGCACATGAACTGATAACAATCTCCGATATGTGGATCATTGGGATTCCCGGGTTGATAGGATATGCACAAGATGGGCGGGATAGACTTGAACTGGCAGCAACTACCTGGCAGGCAAGTTTGCTTTTGTCCTTTACGAGGCTTTAAACTAGTGTGTGGCGGCGGTGGGGGAGGGGTGTGTGGAAACCCAGAATAGGTCCACAGGTACAGTGACTGAGGATGAGTTGGAGACTAATCGCAGTGCAGCAAAGACCAGCATAAAAAAACAAAGGGTACTAAACACAGTGGCCTGGCAGTCAGAAGTGTGTTGATTTTAACTTGAGGAATCTGTTTGTTTCAACAGATATTTCGATGTCGCTGCATGTCAGAAAATAGGAAGAGATAATGGTTAAATGTCCACTGTGTCTTAAACTGGACAAGCTTGTCTCTCCAGGCACCAAAACTTGTTACTGTGGGTCAGAGAATTTCATAATTAATACAACACAGAAGGAGGCCATTCAGCCCAGCATGCGTCCAAGACCTCTCCAATTTGATAACTTGAAAATAGAGGGAATGATTGGAGCTAGACTGAGACAGTGAAGTGAGATAAACAGAGTGAAAAAAAGAGCGACAGAGTGAGTGAGAGCAAGGGGTGTCAGACGAATGTGAACTTAGATCAGGAGATAGCATGAGGAGAAATACACAGAAACTTTTCTTCGAAACTCGCAGACCACAAGCCCTCTGTCTGGTGCCATAACCTGTGAGCACCATGTTGATACTGGCTGTCATCTAGTATCCTTTATCGCCAATAACATCCCAGAGCTGAGTTGCTGACAGCTCAACACAATCCAATAGACTAATAGATTGGTTCCAGGGAGAAGGTGGATTAATTTAAATATTCTGGTCCAACAGGAACTTGTAGTCCCTCTAGACACTGCATGTGAGGCAGGGTGGAATCTCAGTGAAGGGATTCACTGGCAGAGGGGAAATCAGGATCTCAGCTGTGGGTCAAATCATGATTGATAAAGTTTGCACACCACTTGCATGGTTTTGTAATCCACATGACAATTTATATAGCTCCACACAGTAAGTGTATTTTAACAATATTATCTTTTTATAGTTTTGATATTTTGGTTTGTACAGAAAAGCTTTTTTATCCTTGTATTTTGTGTTGAATAAACACATTTTATGACTGAGGAAGAAAGGACATGCTCCGATGGGACAATCGTCATCTGAACCGTGTTGGATCCAGAGTCCAAGTGAATCCTAACCGGGGCTGCAGACAGAGGTGTGTGTGTGTGAGTGTGTGTGTGCGCGTGTGTGTGTGTGTGTGCGTGTTGGGGGTGCAGTTATAGGGTTTAATTAGAAAAGCCGAATTGAAAGAGGAGGTAAGAGTACAGAACTCAGGAGAGGTTTTTAAAATCTCCGGCACAGACACAAATAGGATAGAGCATCTGGAAATGTTTAACATATCAAACTTCAAGCACACTGCACAAATGAATGACAATGAGAAGAGGGACGGTTATTGCAGGACTGAAGGGGTTACAACTGAATGCATGCTGTATCAGGAATAAGGTAAATGAGCTTGTGGTGCAGACCTAAATCGGCAGGTATGAAGTGATGGGCATCACGGAGATGTGGCTGCAAGGCGATCTGAATATTTAAGGATATTTATCCTATCGAAAAGATAGGCAGGTGGGCAGAGGGAGTGGATTTGCATTTTTAGTAAGAAATGAGATTAAATCAATAGTAAGAAAGGAAGAAAGGGCAGATGTTGTATAATCTGCTTGGGTAGAATTGAGGAACCACAAAGGTAAGACAACCACAGTTGAAGTCTTGTGCATGGTTTCAAAGAGTAGTCAGGAGCTGGGGCACAAGATACACCAGGAGATAGAAAAAATGTGTAGGAAAGGCAAAGTACAGTAATCATGGGTGATGTCAGTATGCAGGGGCACTGGGAACATCAGATTGGTAATGGTTTGCAAGAAAAGGAATTTTAGGAATGTTTATGAGATGGTTTTTTGGAGCAACTTCTGGTGGAGCCCACTCGGGAACAGATGATACTGGATTTAATGACACAGGATTAGAAAGGGAGATTAGACAGAAGGTAAACTTCGGAAGCAATGATCAGAACATGGTTGACTTTATTCTGCAATTTGAGAGAGAGAAGATAGAATCAGAGGTAACAGTATTTCAGCTGAATAAAGGCAACTTCGGAGGCATAAGGGAGAAGCTGGGGAGGATTGACTGGGAGAGGGGTCAAGCATGAAAGACAGGGGAACAGCAATGGCAGCAGATTCCAAGATTAATTCAGGAGACACAGCAGGGATTCTTGCCGAGGAATAGGGGCATGGTATAGGGAGGATGAGGCAGCCAGGGCTGACGACGGAAGTAAGGGATTGCATACAAGCAAAGGAGCAAGCGTATAATGTGGTGAGGGGCAGTGGGAAACTAGAGAAATGGGAAACTTACAAAGACTAACAGACGGCAAAAAAGATTAGATATGAAGGTAACCTAACCAGTAATAGAAACGAGACTGTAAGAGGTTCTTTAGATATATAAAGTGCAAAAAAGAGGCAAAAGTGAATATGGACTACTGGAAAATGATGCTGGAGAGACAGTAGTGGAAAACAAAGAAATTCATGAGGAACTTTGCATCAATGTTCATGATGGAAGACACGAGTAATTTCCCAAAAATTGAAGAGAGTGAGAGGGCAGAGCTGAGTATGGTGGTCATCACCAAGGGGAACATGCTGTAAAACTGAATGGCCTGAATTTGGATAAATCACCTGAACCATATGGACTACACCCCAGCATTGTAAGGGAGATAGCTGAAGAGGTAGTGAAAGTGAAAGTGGCATTCTTTCAGGAATGACTAAAATCAGGAAAGGCTGGACAATTGGTAACGTGACACTCCCTTTGATAAGGGAGTTAGGCAGAAGTTGGAAAATTACAGACTGATTAGCCTAATCTTGTTTGTGAGTAACATCCTGGAATCCTTCATGAAGGATGTGATTTCTTGGAAGTATTTAGCAAAATAGTGCAAAGTCAGCATTGTTCCATCAATGGGAGATCATGCCTGACAAACCTACTGGAATACTTTGAGGCAGTAACGAGCAGATTTGACCAAAGAGAACGTAGATGTTATCCACCTGCTGCTCCAAAATTAATTGGTAAGGTGCCATGCAGGAGGCTATTGAGAAATATTGGGGCCCCTGGTGTTACAGGCAAGGTGCTAGCTTGGATAGATGCATGGCTGTCTGACAAAAAGCAGAGAGTAGGGATAAAAGTGTGCTTCTCAAGGTGGCATCCAATGACAAGTGGTATTCCTCAAGACTCAGTGTTGGGACCACAAAATTCGCTTTGGGCATTAATGGCCTACATGAAGCAACTGAGGTCATGCTGACTGATTTTTCAAACAGTGCTAAGATGGAATAGAGGGATAGGTAGCATCGAAGAGGTGGTTCGGCTGTAGGAGGGTGCAGTAGCACCCTCTAGCACCTCTCTGATGCTCGCCTTCCAGACCACCAACCTCAGGATACAACGCATCATCCTCCACCATTTCTGCCACGAACAGTGAGACCACACCACCAGAGCTATACTTCCCACCCTACCCCTATCAGCATTCTGCAGAGACCATTCCCTTCACCACTCCCTTGTTAGATTCACGTGTCCGCCCCCCACACCCCAACAAGCCAACTTCCACTACCCGCACCTTCCCTTGCCATTGCAAAAGGTATGAAACCTGTGCCAACAACTTCCTCCTCACCTCAATCCAAAGCCGCAAAGGATCCTTCCACACCAGGCAGAGAATATCCTGTGCATGCAAACATGACAGGATGTCAACTTGCACAACGGTTCAGGGAACACGCTCCATCACACATTCAACAACCCCACTTCCCTGTGGCGGAATACTTCGCCTCCCCCTGCTACTCTTCAAAGGACATGCAAGGTCTTGACCTCCTCCAATGCCACATTGTAGCCACAATTCGTCTGGAGGAAGAGCGCGTCGTCTTCCACCTTGGAACCCTTCAACCAATGGCATCCAGTGCAATGTCACCAGTCTCCTCATCTCCTCCCCTTCCACCTTATCCCAGATCTAACCCTCCAACTGAGCACCGCCAACTGTCCTACCCATCTATCTTCCTTCCCATCTATCCACTCCATCTTCCACTCTCACCACTCACCTCCATTTAGCCATCGGCTTCCAAGATACCTTCCTCCCACACCCTCCCATTCACCTTTCAACCCCTTTCCGCCCACCCACTTCAATCCCGATCAAGGCTTTATGACTGAAACCTTGAATATCCTGTTCCTCAGCGTCCGCCTGACTGGCTGTGCTTTTCTATCACCACACTTTTTGACTCTGATCTCCAAGATCTGCGGTCCTCACTTTCTTCTGCTGAAGGATTTGCACAGGTTAGGGGAGTGAGCAAAGAAGTGGCAGGTGGACTATGACATGAGAAAGTGTGAGATCATGCAGTTTGCCAGGAAAAATGAAGGCATGGACTATTTTCTAAAGAGCGAGCAAGTTCAGAAGACTCCGGGGGAGGAGGGGGAGATGCGGCGTTTCCATTCCATGGATCTTGAAAGGTAAACCTGCAGGTTGTCAGCAGTTGGGAAGGCAAATAAAATAATTCCATTTATTTTAAGGGCGCTTGAATATAAATGCAGCGATGTACTTCTGAGGCTCTACAGTTGGATTATTGTGCACAGTTTTGTGTCCCATATCTCAGGAAAGGTGTACAGGCCCTGGAGCATTTTTCGATAAGATTCACGAAAGTGGTCCCAGGAATGAAGCGCTTAGCATATGAAGAACATCTGACGGCTCTGGGTCTATGTTTGATAGAGTTCAAAAGAATGTTAGGAGGTCTAATTGAAACTTAAAGAATATTGAATGAACTGGAGAGGGTGGAGTTTGGGAAGATATCTCCAATGGAGGGGAGATTAGGACCCAAGGGGACTGCGTAAAGGGAAGAACTTTTCAAACACAGATAAAGACGAACCTCTTCAGCCAGAGAGTGGTAAATCTATGGAATTCACTGCTGTTGAAGCCAGGTAATTGAGTATATTTAAGAGTAAGATAGATAGGTTCTTGATTGTAAAGGGGATGAATGGTGACAGATAGAAATCGGAAGCATGGGGTTGAGAAGCTTAACAGCCATCATTGAATGGTGGAGCAGGCTCAATGGGCTGAATGGCCAAATTTCTGCTCCAATGTCTTCTGGTCGTATGGTTAATATTGGCTGTCCTCATTTCTCATTGGAGATGTATCCTGGAATTTGATTTTCTTATGATTTATAAAGACTAACATCCCAATACTGATGACTGGGAAATATCATTTTCCCTCCCTCCAGTCTCTGCAGCCATGTCCCCAATATCATAATCACACTGACATTGAAAACCAATGCATGGTACTTAATCACAGTTGATTGACGTCGACAATAGTAAGAGCATGACACTCACCTGCCCTCTCTGATCCTTGGCTAACATCTGAATTGTGTGTCATGTCATATTCTCTCTCATTATATTCATGCCATTTGCCTGTTATAACTAATATTGTCGTAGGCACATTTGCCTGTCAGATAATGGACTAGAGAAGGTCTCTCCATATTTTACTGACATTATAATCACTGATCAGTAGTTACAGACTGTATGTTTCCATTTATAAACGGAGAAACTTGTTTATGTTCTGATAATCCTTTGACATTTCTCCCATATCCAAGGCAGATTGAATGATTACACGCAATCAATCTACCATCTCCAATATTCCTTCCTTCAGCCTTCTTTTGAATTTTAATAAAATCAATACTGAACGCAAAGGGGTTAAATGGAGCTATTTATTCAGTCACTGTGATTAATGTCAATCTCCGTGAATCCTAATTATCCCAGTGGAAAGTTTCCATCGTTCAAAGATAAATGGGCTCTGTTCAATGTGCTATCCTATAGTGTGAGTAGAAGCATCACTTACAGCACTAACAGGGATCAGCAGCTCGAGAGAGAGATGGGGAGGAAAGATCAGAATCTGAGAACATTAGAGAGGAACGTTACAATAATGATTCATAATCTGAGGACCATGGATTGGAGTGTTCCAATAATATATCAGAATCTGAGAACATTAGACTGGAATGTTCAAACAATTGACAGGAGTTTATCCTTGGGTCTTTACTGGCTTTCCCAGCTTTGGATATCATTAGCATATCGGATCCAGGATATCCTTTGGATTATTCAAGGGAGTTACTATCCCATCCTTGCGATAGTTGGTGTTCCTGGTAAGTCTTTATATTTGTCTACTAAATCGGGTTGAACTGAATTTCTGCTCATGATATGTACATTTTGGAAAGTGCAAGTCAATGTCTTCAGTTCCAAACAAAATTTCATTTCCGTATATATTATAACTGTCAAACTACAATTTATACATTATTCACTGATGCGCGAGAAGTAACCAGACTCTTCTCAAACTCCATAATCCATTTTGTCCTTCACAGATTTACATCTCCATGTCCTCACCACTCACCAATCCTGTCCAATACCACCAACATGATATCCCAGTCTCGTCCCCAGTCTCAGTGCAATATCCGACTAAATCATTTGTGCCTTTGTTCAATCCGGATACAACAGTTTCACGTTCCTTGTAATCACATGTCCGTCACTAAATAATTGCTGTTGAGAATGTTTAACTTGTTCTCTGCACATAAGGGAAGACAGTTTATGGTGGTCAAGCCATTGACTCAAAATCTAGAGGCACAGAATAATGGTCTGTTGATATCTCATGGAGGAAATTGGGGATTTTAAAAGCAACCATTATAATTTGTTATAAAAACCAATCTGCTTGCCTGAAATCCTTTAGGGAAGTCAATGTTTCATGCTTCCCTCGTCAGATTTCCCTGTGACTTCTGTGATGAACACGTGGGTGCACTGTAAGTTTGAGAGAATGAATAAATAACAATAACTACCTGACAGCACCAAGAGTTATGAAAAATAGATATAATGTAACATTTGGTTGAACAACCCGATTAGCTTATTGTCTCGAAACAAACTCAACTGTAACAAGTTTTAAATTATACCCCAAAATACCCACCTCCAACCTAGTTCTAATTTATTACATTGACAATCGTAACAGCCAATGATACAATCCAATAGTTTGGCGGTACAAGACCATGGAAAATTGGACAGTTGAGAGGAGAACTGCCAAGCTACCAGCATGTAAAGACTGCCTGAAAAATAGCTCTCCTATAGGTACCTTTATTGACTAGTAAGTGGTGAAGCAGATTCCCCAAGAAGAAAAGAAGACAGGAATATGGAAAAGAACCATATTTGTGGGCGGCACGGTGGCACAGTGGTTAGCACTGCTGTCTCACAGCGCCTGAGACCCGGGTTCAATTCCCGACTCAGGCGACTGACTGTGTGGAGTTTGCACGTTCTCCCCGTGTCAGCGTGGGTTTCCTCCGGGTGCTCCGGTTTCCTCCCACAGTCCAAAGATGTGCAGCTCAGGTGAATTGGCCATGTTAAATTGCCCGTAGTTTTGGGTAAGGGGTAAATGTAGGCGTATGGGTGGGTTTCGCTTCGGCGGGTCGGTGTGGACTTGTTGTGCCGAAGGGCCTATTTCCACACTGTAAGTCTAATCTAAAAAAAAACCGAAAGCTTCCTGGATTTTAGATAAGAAGTTTTGTTTTATAAATCTTATTTAGGAGTCTTATCGGACTAGTATTGTGGAGAGGGAAGGTCAAAGACAGGTTAGAGGAAGAAGTTGTAAATAGTCGTTCGTTTATTATTCTCTGTTATACTTTAAGAAATAAAGTTGTTAATTTTTACTTTAAATAGATTTGGACTCTAGAATTATCACAGATTACTGCATGGGATAATTCTTTCTCTGTTGCTGGTTTTCATTAAACAGGAAGATTTATCCTGTGTTGTAACACTACGAACCCATAGTTTTACTCTTTACGGTACTGTGGAACAGCTGAACCAGCCACTCAGTTCAAGATCTGCATAACATGCTGCCCTGACCAGGGCTTCATACATCCTGGGAGAGAAGAATAAAGGTAAAGATAGCTCCCTTTTTCTTTGTTTTCTGTATTGCTACATCTCATTTCCATTCAGGTACGTGATCATCCCCTATTTTAGTGTATTCAATCTCATTGAAGTTCTTCCCGAGAGTGATGCACATTTCCATAGGTATCTCTGATGCTGGCTTTATTGATGCTGACGTACAGATGCAAGGGACTTATAAATTCCATGTAAGTCGTAGTGCATAGAGAAGGAATGGCTTTTTGTGAAACAGGAAAGAAATGGCGATGTCTAAGTGAGAGAAAAGATTATTTTTGACAATCCCTGAGAGTGTTGTTGAGGCAGTATTTGGGGTACTGTGGATAGACTTTCTTTCAAGTTTCACCAGACTAATCCCTGGGATATTGACACCATGAGCAGTGAGTGAAGCTCAGTGAGAGAATAAGAGGTGATTGCATTGAACCTTAAGGGGGATGGACAATCACTCATGATGTTCTAAACAGACAATGATACAGTAATAAGTTCCATGGCTTTTTTTCACTCAGATTACATGATTCTCGATAGTTTGAGGGCCTCTGAGAACGTTCCACCCAATCACCCCCACTCCCAATTCCAACTGAGACAGAGAGAGAATGAGAGGAGAGAGAGAGAGACGAGAGACAGAGAGAGAGAGAGACTGAGAGAGAGAGGCTCTGGCTTTTAAATAAACTC
This sequence comes from Hemiscyllium ocellatum, assembly GCF_020745735.1. NCBI lineage: Eukaryota > Metazoa > Chordata > Chondrichthyes > Orectolobiformes > Hemiscylliidae > Hemiscyllium > Hemiscyllium ocellatum. Next base: position 27,351,439 of record NC_083447.1, on the reverse strand, counting down.
TCGCAACATTAATACAGTTCAATTGGTGCGTGATCCTGCAATGAACCTCACATAATCCATAATCCCGACAGTAGCAACAATACCTTCTTTATAAAAGATTTAACTCTTTCCAGCAGTCTAGAGAGAAGGAAAGTCTTTTTACGCTACAGGAAAGAAACGGAGATTTCGAAGAGGAAAAAGTTATTGTGATCATCGCTGAGAGTGTTTTTGAGGCAGTATTTGGGATGTTGAGGACAGGCTTTCTCTCCTTTATAAGGAATGATCACCTTGCCACAGAGAGTGTGCAATGGATTTTCACCAGACTAATCCCTGGGATTATGGTACCATGAGAAGATAGTGCAAATTAATCTCTGGCGTTGTGAGAGAATGAGAGGCGATTGCATTGAAACTTGAGGGGGAAGGACAGTCACTCACGATGTTCTAAACAGACACTGACACAGTGAAATATTCCATGGCTTCTTTTTTACTCGGGTTGCATGATTGTCGATAGTTTAAGCGCCTCTGAGAATATTCCCCTCACTCCACACCCAATCCCCATGTCGCATGAGAGAGACAGAAGGCCAGTCTTTGAATAAACTCTCCCCACATTAATACAGTGCATTTGGTGTATGGTCCTACACTGAAAGTCTCATTATCCGCAATCCCTACAGCAGCCACAATACCTTCATACTAAAATGTTAACTATTCCCACCAGATTCTGAGCTCCATGGAGACGATGGGTGTGTCTTCTCGGCGATGGAAAATGGCTCCTTGAGACTTGGCACAAATCATTTGGCTTCCCTCCTCATTGCCAGCAAACAATGTTAAATCAGCACACGTTCTACAAACAATAGAACCATGATTAACATCATGGGGCCCTCTATCAGTGCAGTCTCGGTTTCATTGGTTTGTCATATTGGAATATCAATGACCCCCTCATGTTCTGTATAACTGTCTCGTAGGAATGAATAGCCTCATCCTGGTCTCATGGAACAAGTTTAAGGGTCTGATTGGGCTCTGCCTGTTCCTGTTTAACAGCTCGATGCACTGAACAGACCACTCTTCTTCCTGTCTAACAGGCAGGAGTATTGAATCTGCTGTCACTCTTCCTGTTCCTGAATGCTAGCTCATACCCGTGTGCAAACAGCTTGAGATGCTGAATGAGCTCCTTTTCTAACTGTGGAAATGTGCAGTGTCTGGCCGTGCTGTTACATAAATGTTACCGACACTTTAACAGCACAAACCGGAATGCTGTCCGGGTCTTGCTGCACATGGACACAGAATGGTTCAGGAGCTGATGGGAAGCAAAATGTTCTGAACATTCTGTGATCTTCAGTCATCATACCTACTTCAGATCTTATGATAGGAAAATACATTGATCGACTAGCTGAAGATGTTTGTGCTGAAGGGGCTAACCTGTGGATCTCCTGCAGAGATGTCCCGGGACTGAGAGGATTTTTGGCGACTGACCCCAAACCTCTTTATGTTCTGAAAGATCCCGTCTAGTGGGAAGGTTACACCTGATCCACATTCAGATCAAACAAGTAGGTGGTCCCGATGCCATTCTCAGTCAAATACTGCCTTGGTATCAAAGCCATTCGCTCTTTCCTGAGCCCCTGTGTTCGCCTCTTTTTCATATCCATAGGTGACGGTGTATGTGTAGGGAGTGCTTTCCTCTCGCAGAAGGTAATCACTGTCAGGAATGATCTGGGCTAGGGAGCTAGGGGAGCTATATCACTGAAAGCATTTAAGGAGGAGGTAGATGGATTTTTGACCTGTCAGAGAGCTAAGGGGTGAAGAATAGGGCATTAAAGAGGAGTTAATGTCAACAGTAGATCAGCCATGATGTTATGCAATGGCTTCATCATCCGAATTACCTGTTCTTGTTCATTTTGTCCTCATATTCAGTAATTGCAAAGTTAATGGCTGTAATTTTCCTGAATGTTCTTTTATTGAACATTGCAATCAGAGAGAGTAAAGTATTTTGTGAGTCATCTCTGGTTGAGGTATAGGGACTGTCTATAATATCACCAACAAATGAACCACAAGTTACAGAGAGGAAACACTCTGTAAAGAGACCAGTGACGTCTTTCGAACCAAGTAACATTTTCCAACGGACACCAAGCCATGTGCGACAATCTTGAGGGACTGAATGAGGTCCTGTGTTACTGTTGACCAGGTATTTGGAGCAAGTGGCCTCCATCTGCTCCGTGCAGGAGTTGTGAGGATTTGAATCGAACATAGCAACACAGGACTGAGCAGCAGGAGTGGGCCATTAGATACTTTGTCACCGCTCCATGTGCTTTTGGTCTCAGCAGCACGTTTCTGTGTGTAGACCATTTTACGACATACAAAAACAACGTTGAAGACATGCAAACATCTAGGCACCACAATCCTCTGGGGAAGGGAATTTCCACTTGAACAGCCCTTTGAGAATTTCTCATTTGTGTTCCAACGAATGTTGGAGCCGATCCAAATGTACTGTCTAAACCTGTCTGTCAATTCCTAAGCATCTGTATCCCTCTGCTCCCCACTTACTCATGCATTTGTCTACACACATCTTAAATGAACCGGCCGTGCCTGCCTCTACCAACTCTTCTGGCAACGCATTCCAAACGCCCACCACCCTCTGTGTGAAGTACTTAAAACGTGTATTCCCCCTTAAACTTTCCATCTCTCACCTCGAAAGTGTGACCTCTCGTTATTGAATCCTTCACCCTGGGAAAAAAAAACTTGTCTCTATCCACTCTTTCTAGACCCTTCATAATTTTATAAAGCTCAATCAGGTCCTCACTCAATCTCCTTATTTCTAATGAAAATGAACCTAACCTCCTCAACCTTTCTTCATAGTTAGCACTTTCTATACCAGGCAACATCCTCGTAAACCTTCTCTGCGCCCTCTTCAAAGCGTCCACATCATTTTGGTATATGGTGACCAGAACTGGACATAGTATTCCATATGCAGCCGAAACAATGTCTTGTCAGCTGTTAGACTCAATGCCCCGTCCAATGAAGACAAGCATACTACATGCCTTATTGACCACTCTATCCATCTGTGCAGCAACCTTCAGGATACAATGGACCTGCACTCCCAGATCTTTCTGCTGATCAACTTTTCCAAAGGCTTTTCTATTCATTGTATAATTCGCTTTGGAATTACTCTTGCCTAAATGCTTCACCTCACATTTGTCTGGATTGAAATGCATCTGCCACTTTTCCGCCAAACTCTCCAGTCTATCTATATCAAAAAGGAGAAAGTGGGGACTGCAGATGGTGGAGATCAGAGCTGAAAAATGTGTGCTGGAAAAGCACAGCAGGTCAGGCAGCAATCAAAGAGCTGGAGAATCCATGTTTCGGGAATATATTCGATTCCTGAATAAGGGCTTATGCCCAAAACGGCCGTTTTGGGCGTAATCCCTTATTCAGGAATCGAAGATATTCCCACAGCATCGATTTTCCAGCTCTTTGATTGCTGCCTGACCTGCTGTGCTTTTCCAGCAGCACATTTTTCAGTTTATCTATACCCTTCTGCATTCTTTGACAGTCTCTTATGCTTTCTGCTACTCCGCCAATTTTCGTGTCATCTGAAAACTTGCTGATCATACCAACAGCGCCCTCTTCCAGATCATCTATGTATATTAAAACAACAGTGGCCCCAACGCTGACCCCTGTGGAATATCACTGGTCACTTTTCTCCATTGCGAGAAACTCCCTTCAACTCCCACTCTCTTTCTCCTGTTTCTCAACTAGTTATTTATCCATCTTTCTAGAACACCCTGCACACCATATGACTTCAATTTCTCCATTAGTCTACCATGGAGAACCTTATCAAACGCCTTACTGAAGTCCATGTATATGATATCAACAGCCCTTCCTTCATCGATCACTTTGGTCACTTCCTCAAAGAACTCAATTGCGTTGATAAGGCACGATCTCCCCCGGGCAAAACCATGTTGGCTATCACTGATAAGCCCATTCTTTTCTAAATATATATAGTTGCTATCCCTCAGTACCCTTTCCAGCAACTTTCCCACCACCGAGTCAGGCTCACTGGCCTGTAGTTACCTGGAATATCCCTACTACCCTTCTTGTACAGGGGGACAAAATGAGCAACCTTCGAGTCCTCTGGCACCTCACCTGTATTTAAGAATGCCATAAAGGTATCTGTCAGGGCCCCAGCTATTTTCTCTCTCACCTCCCTCAGCAACCTGGTATAGATCACATCCGGTCCTGGGGATTTGTCCACGTTAATAACCTGTAGACTACCTAACACATCTTCCCTACTTATGTCAACGTGATCCAGACTAATCAAACTTCGATCTTAAATCTCCACATTCATCATATCCCTCTCCTCAGTGAACACTGATGCAAAGTAATCATTCACCCATTCTCCCAGGTTCGACACACAGCCTTCCTTCGTTATCCTTTCGTGGACCAATCCTTTCTCTAGTTACCTGCTTACTTCTTATATAAGAATAAACTGCTGTGGAATTCTTCTAAATTCTGCTTGCTAATGCTATTTCATGACGCCTTTAAGCCCGCTTGATTCTTTGTTTAATACTTGTCCTACTCTTCGTATATTCCTCCGGAGCCTCTTCTGTTCTTAGCTGCCTAGACCTTATGTCTGCTTCCCTTTTCCTCTTGGCTAGTCGTACAATTTCTCCTGTCATCCATGGCTCATGAATCTTGCGCTTCCTATCCTTTGCCATCAACGGGACATGTCTATCCTGCACTATCTTTAACCTATCTTTGATAGCCTCCCACATCTCAAATGTGGACTTCCCGTCAAGTAGCTGTGTCCAATCCATATTTCCGAGTTCCAGCCTAATTTTGATATAATAGGCCTTGGGCCAGTTTAGTACTCTTCCCTTAGGGCCACTTTCTACTTTATCTGCGAATATTCTAAAACTTGCAGAATTGTGGTCACTGTTCCCAAAGATATCATCCACTGCAACTTCTTCCACCTGTCCTGGCTCGGTCCCCAGTACCAGGTCCAATATGACCCCTTCCCTCGTTGGACTATTGACATACTGCTGTAGAAAACTCGCCTGGACTTCTTCCAAATTCTACCCCTTCCAGACGTTAAGTGTATCCCAGTCAATGTTGTGAAAATTAAAATCTCCCATCACCACTCCCCTATTGCCTTTACATCTTTCCATAATTCGGCCCCAACAATGTAACTGAACCCTTCTTATTTCTCAGCTCCACCCATAATGCCTCACTACCCAAGACCTCCACCGTGTGCTCCTTTAGCATAGCCGTGAAATTGTCCTTGACCAGCAATGCAACTCCACCCCACACCCCTTTTGCTTCCCTCTCTGTCCTGTCTGAAGCGTTTATATACTGAAACATTTCATTGTTAATCATCATGCCCTTCCTTCAACCACGTTTCTGTGATTGCAATAATGTCATACTCCCAAGCACCAATCCAAGCCCTAAGTTCATCTCCCTTACACACTATATTCCTTGCATGAAAGTAGATGCATTTCATGCCACCAGATATTTGCGCTCATCTGCTCTCTGCCTACCCTTCCCTTTATTAATGCCATCTTCACAATTCTTACAGTCTCCAGTCTCGACTGGCTCCCAGCCCCCTGCCACATTAGTTTACCAACTCCCCAACAGTAGGATCAAAAACTTCCCCCAAGGACGTTGTTTCTGGTCTGGTTCAGATGTAGACCGTCCATTTTGTAATAGTCCCACCTTCCCCAGAACCCGTCCCAATGTCCAACAAATTTGAATCCCTCCCTCCTGCACCATCCCTCAAGCCACGTGTTCATCCTGCCTATTCTTTCATTTTTACACTGGCTTGCACGTGGCACTGGTAGTATTCCCGAGATCACTCCCCTTTACATTCTCTCCTAGCTCCCTGAATTCTTCTTTCAGCACCTCATCTCGATTCCTACTTATATCGTTGGTGCCTATATGCACCAAGACAATTGGCTGTTCGCCCTGACTTTTTAGAATGCCCTACAGCCAATCGGTGACATCCCTGACCAGAGCGCCTTGGAGGCAACATACCATGTGGGAGTCCTTTTTTCGGCCACAGAACATCCTATCTATTCCCCTTACAATAGAATCTCCTCTGACTATGGCCCTACGAGTCTTTTTCCCGCCCTTCTGAACAGCAGTACCCGACACAGTGCCATGATCCTGGCAACTGCTGCCCTCCCCTGGTGAGCCATCTTCCCCAACAGTATCCAAAACGGTATACCTGTTTTGGAGGGAGATGACCGCAATGGACAACTGCACTGCGTTCCTACTCTTTTTATCCCTTTTGGTCACCCATTCACTGTTCCCTCAGCAATCCTAACCTGTAGTGTGACCAGTTCACTAAACGTGCTGTCCATTACCTCCTCAGTGTCGCGCATGCTCCACTGTGAGTCCATCCGCAGCTCCACGGCCGTCATGTGGTCAAACGGGAGCTGCAACTGGACACACGTCTTGCAGGTGAAAGAGTCAGGAATGTCAGACACGTTCCGAAGCTCCCACTTCAAGCAAGAGGCCCGTGCCACGGTCTGAGGACCCCTGCTATGGAAAGCATAGCTTTATATTAATTAACTACACCAAACAACACACTTAAATATTGAAAAAGAAAGATAAAGAAAAAATAAAAGCCTTACCTTACTGAGTCTACTCCTTCCGGTTAGAGTAGGGGGGAGGGCGGGTGATCCTACATGTGCAGTATCTCGGGTTTAGCCACTGCCCAAATATAAATTAAGCATTTACCTTGCCGGCAGCCTTCGCTTCACTCCTCCTACTCTCCTCACCGCTCTGTCTCAGTGTTCAGACGTGTGTTTTTTCTCATCCTTTAATTCGAAAAGCAGAGGGGTTACTCACCCATCAAGAAGAATCTTCCATTTCAACTATGAGAGAAAATTAAGAATGAATATGGGTGGTTTTTGATTCGTAAAGTTTTAATATATGGAAATATGTATGGGAATTTGAATGTATCCTGCGCCCTCAATTTTTTAACAGATGCCCTTTCTGGGTTGCTGGCCCTTGGGGCACGTCATACAGAAATAGGGGGAGACTGTAACCGACTTATTAACCCCGAAGTGGACAGAATGCCTCGGGTTCTTACGGGTACGTCCCCGCAATCCAAGCAGTTGGTGTACCTGAACAGGGACCTGGGAATGGTGAGTATGTGGAGTTGTCCCCACCCTGAGGAGAGGGACTTCATCTTTTTTCTCTCAGCCACGGAAGTGCTTTTCGAGGATTGGCATTTTTTTTGCCCCGTTGACCTTTTTGAATTCGTTGCTGTCCTGCAGAATTTGGAAGATGGTCATTTCTGATCATGCAGCAGTGTACATGAATATTTTTCGGTGGAATTTAAAAATGTTTGGGACATTAATTTGGGTACAGCCTGTAATACGTCGGTGGTCTCGGAGACTGCCAAGGCCTATGTGAGGAGTTTGATTATTTCTTACTCGGAGACCCAGAAGTGGCAGAAGGCAGAGAAGCTGCATATGCTCGCGGCTTGCCTGAAGGCAGCTGAAACAGCATGCTTTGCCAGACCGTCTGTAAACAAGGTGCAGCAGATTACAGCCCTCAGAGCTAGTTTGAATGCTGGGCTCACCCAGACAGCAAAGAGGGAAATCTCCCCTGTGAAACAGAGGTTATTGGAGTATGGCGATAAATGGGGTAGATATCTAACATACCTCGCCAGAAAGAAGAATGCCCCATAATCTATCACATCCATTAGAGATAGTGTTGTGACTGTTACTTGCGATGCCAAAAATTACTTTCGAATGTAACCAATTAATTTGAATCATGCCCAGGATAACAGAAACAACTGAAAGATAAACTGTATTGTTTTAAAATCTGGAAACCATTCAAACAATGAGAATTGAATATGTCATGGGGAGGATATAAACCTAGTATTTTGAAAATTAACGTGAAAGCTAACTGGACAGCTAACATTTTGGTCTCAAATTAGAAAAAAATATTCTTTCCAATATACTTGGTTTACTTAAAAAAACAGAAAGAAGGTGAACCAGGGAGATCAGCAGCTGGAAGACTGAAGACAACGGGAAGACAGAGACTGTGCGATGTTGAGACTACGTTAATGTAATGTTCAATAAGTGGGTTAATGGAACAGCGCATTTTTGGAGTTGTAGTCAGATCGTAAGTAGTTAAGAAAAGGTTGTCTAGTACATGTGAATAGTTGTTGTTTGATGTTCACTATTCGTGTTCATAAAATATATTTTTATTTTTCTTTGAATGGTGGAATTTGGGAGTTCTCTGTCACTCATGTTTTAAGATTACTAGGCAAGGTGAGTTTTTTGGTGTTTGGTTTTTATTAACAGAGGGGTTCAACGTCCATGTCATAACAATTTAAGGGCTTGTCATTCAGGATTGGGGCATATGTGAACAGATTAGGGGTACAAAAGGTCTCAGCAGATTCCAACACTTGACAATTATTGTCAAAGATCTTTAAATAAAACTCAGGTGGGAAAATATGTTTAGTTTTGGTTACATGTGGATGATCAAATGAAAAGTGAGAGAAATGGGATTTAAAATTACTAAAGAGTTCTGGGGCTTGAGAACGATTCCAAATTTGCCAAGAAAGTTGAGAAAGACAGAGGAATGGCGTACATTTAGAATCAGCAAATAGGTTCGAACTGGGTTTAACCAGGGACAAAAGGAAAGCTGAAATTGCAATGGAGTTGGTCAAGCACTTTTGTGTACCGGAGAAACTGACAGTGAGTGCAGTAGAGTTAGAAAAAAAAGGATTGCAAATGCAGTAACTGGAGTTAGAAGATAAAAAATTGATACAAAAAGAAAGAGATAGGAAAGAGAAAGCGAGGTAGAAGTGAAAGAGAGAGAGAGAGGAAAAGGAAAGAGAGAATTTGAACTTGAGAAGTTGCGAATTAGTCAGCAAAGTCAAGTTAACAGGATAGAGATTAAAATAGAAGGTAGGGCTATAATTAAATATGTGAAAACATTGCCATTTTTTGATATGAAAAATGTGGCTGCAATTTTTATTTCATTTGAAAAATTGGATACACAGATGGAGTGGTCAGAGAACTTGTGGGTAATGTTATTTCAGACTCAACTAGTAGGCAGAGCTAGTGAGGTAGGTGCAGTGCTGTCAGATGAGGGGTCAAGAGTTTATGCAGATGTCAAGCAGGCTATTTCGAATGCTTACGAATTGGTACCAGCAGTATATAGAGAGCGATTCAGAAACATAATGATGGGGCCAGGTCAGACTTATATTGAGTTTGAAAGAGTTAGACATAGTCATTTTGATAGATGAGCATGGGCCTTAAAAATAGACAAGACAGATCATTTTGCTGGAGGAATTTAAAAACTCACTTCCAGAGATGATCAGAGTTCATGTGAATGAACAGTAAGTTCGAGAAGTGAGAAGCACGGCAGAGATGGCAGGTCAATATGCATTGGTGCATGAGCTGCAATTTAGCTTTAGGTTGGATCTCCCTCCTGTGAGGGATAGAAATTGGGAGAAGGGGAGATCCTACTCTACTAAACAAAGATCGAGAGCACACTGGCAATGGTTTATTTCGGTTAATAAATAAGACCAAGAGTGTTGAAAGGAGGTGAAAAGCCTCAGGTGTTTTCACAATACCGGAGTGTAACACATAGAATTACAGTGCAGGTTTAAGAAGGGCACTAGGAAAAGCTGTCTTCACTGCAATAAGTGGGATAGACAAAGTCACAATGCAAATCGTTGAAGAAAGGCCCTGTGGTTACAAAAAAATGTGGTAAAAGAGGCTAAGCCAGTGGCATTAGTAGAAGTAGTAAAGGAACCCCAAGAAAAGTTGAAGAGCTACAGCAGAGTGCTCAGCTTAGGCAGGGGACGGTATGGAGTTGCTACCTGGTCTCTATAACGGATTCACCTCTGTGGGGAAAGTTTGCTCATAAAGAACAGAGGGGAGAAGGATATCAAGGTATAATTTTGTGAGATACGGGATCTGCTCAGTCTCTGTTATTCAAAAAGTGTGGCACTGGAAAAGCACAACAGGTCAGGCAGTGTCTGAACATCGACATATCAGACACAAGCCCTTCATATGGAAAGTGGCGGCGGGGCGGGTGTGAAGGGGGGTGGGTAAAAGATAAATAGGAGGGTAGAAGTGGGTCTGGGGGGAAGGTCAGTGGGAAGGCGATAGGAAAATGAAAGTGTGAATGATCGTGATAGGTCAGAGGGAAGGGTGGAGTGGACATGTGGGAAGGAAGGTGGACTGACAGGAGAGTAGAAGAAGGCGATGCTGAATTGAAAGGTTGGATCTGGGATGAGATTGGGAGAGGGGAGAATTGGAAATTGGTGAAGTCGACGTTGATGCTGTGTGGTTGGAGGGTCCCAGCTGTCCTACTACCATCCACTTCATCCAGTCCTCTGACCTCTCACCATCACCCCCACCTGCATCTAACTATCACCTTCCAAGTTACCTTCTGCCCAACTCCTCCCCCACCCATCTACGTATCTCTCAGAATTCTTTACCTCCATCCCCAGTTGCCTTATGAAGTGGTTATGCTTGAAACATGGATTCTCCTGCTCCTTGGTTGCTGCCTGACCTGCTGTGCTTTTCCAGCGCCACACCTTTCAACTGTGATCTCCAGTATCTGTAATCCTCACATTCTCTCAGCATCTAAAAGTAAATGATGAAAGTATTTGTACTCTTTCTAACATGTTACCTGAGAGAGTGATCATTTGTGGAATGGGAACAGAAATTTAGTGCTCCCCTGTGTAAGGCCGGATTGGAGATCCAAATCAAGATTGGGGACGTAACAGTGGGAGTGAGTGACAGACCGTCAGTTTCAGAAAAACCGTTTTATTCTTGAGAACAATTTAGCAGGATCCAAGGTGGGAGTGACACCTCTTGTGGTGGTGAAGTCCAAGGAAGACCAGGGAATTGATGAGTTAAAAGACAAATACCCAGGAAATTTTCCAGACTGTATAATAACAAGATCTCACTGTCATAGGTTACAACAAGAAGCAAAAAGTAAAGAGAAAGACAAAGGAGTGGATGTTTCATTAGCTGGCCCGTTGTTCATGTAATAGTGCAGGAAAAACCTGATTGGGCAGAGGGTCAGGCAGAGATGTTTAGTCCTGAAAGGCTAATGGCCTTGCAACAGAAATTTACATCAATTGATGTACGCTCAGAAAAGGAATCAGAATATATTGTCGAGCGTTACCAACTTAAAGATAGAGTCCTAAATGAAAATGGAGACCACAACAAGTTATTGCACAGGAGAAATGGGCCAAAGTTGACCAGATTGTGTTGGCGATCGCATACAGGCATGAAGTGTTTTCGGGGATCACGTGAACTACCTGCAGGAGGTCACCTGGAAGGTTCAGGCTAATGTACAAAAACGTTTCTACTGGCCTGGAATGCACAAGGACATGTTTATTCTTTGCTGTATGTAAAAAGTGCAGTCTGCAGATGCTGGAGATCAGAGCTGAAAATGTGTTGCTGGTTAAAGCACAGCAGGTTAGGCAGCATCCAAGGAACAGGAAATTTGACGTTTCGGGCCAGAGCCCTTCATCAAGAATTCCAGAGGTGTCAGATTACCAGAGACAATTCCATTACAGATTATTAAGCAAAAAGGGTGGGGGAGGGGTTCTATCTTTCCTTACTCAGTACGAGCTACCCAGAGAGTTCCCATCAGTCCAAGGGAGTCATTTTACCATTCGGCTGTTTAAGTAAATCATGGATAGCTTAGGTATACAGGACTTCAAATCAAGTGCATCCCATCCTGAATCGCATGGAGCCTTGGAAAGTTAGCATCAGACGCTGAAGACCATGATAACAGCGTATTGTCAGGGTTGGCCAAATGATTGGGATAAAGGTGTCCCACTAAATTATTTGCCATTAGAGATGCCACAATCTGCTCAATTTACTCCCTTTGAGTTAGTATTCGGACATGAAGTGTGAGGTCTTTTGGAATTAATTAAAGAGAAATTAACAGGACTGAAGTCAGAGATCTCTCACTTGGAATATGTATCGGAGGTGAGTGAGAGATTAGAATATGCGAGTTAGCTAAACAGCACATGAAGAGGGTACAGCATAGAATGAAGTAAGTGGCAGGTACAAAGTATGAAATTTGATGCTATTTCTTTTCGTGGGTTTGCCACCAATAGTGGGAAATCCCTTCAAATCCAGGTTTAGTGTCCCCTTCCAAATGGAGAAGAAGTAGAGTCAGGTAAACTGTCTGGTAAAGATGCTGGATATTAAAAAAGGGAGCAGGTATGTCATGTGAATACGTTGTAATCTTACTAATATGGAGGTAGGGAACTGGAGAAACAAATGTTAGTTACTGCCCTGCAGAGTGAGGGATCAAATACGGATGTCATGGAGTTCGATGTGTCGCATAATCCTTTAATTAACAAGGAAGTCCTTGAGGAGTGGGAGAGGAGCAATGAACCCAGTTGATTGTTCATCGCAGCAGTATGAGGACATTTGCAGAACCATTATGGGAGGACTTAAGCTTGTCTATGGGGTGGAAGTAGAGAATGCTGTTCTGATAATTAAAACACTCCTGCAGGCTTAATCCTCACAAAGCCACCGAGGTCCAGAAGGATGTAGAGGCAATGCTCATCGAAGACATCATTGAACCTAGTCAGAGCGGGTGAAGTACGCTGATTCTGTTATTTCCCAAACCTGATGGGGCTCAGCGATTTTGTGTCCACGATCAAAAGTCAACAAATTCAGATTCCTATCCAATATCACGATTCGAAGACGGCATACATAAAGTTTGACAAGCCACACACATCACAAAGTTGGACTTACTGCATGATTATTGGCAGGCAACTTTATCAGAGAAAGTGAAATAAGTTTCTGCATTTGTCACCTTAAAGGGCTACATCAATTCAAAGTGATGGTCTTTGGAATGAATAATGCACCAGCCACATTACAAAGATTCATGAACAAAGTTGTGGCCAGATTTACAAATTGTGCAGTTTATCTGTTAGATGCAGTGATCTTTAGCAAGTCATGGAAAGATCACATGTTACAGTTGGCAGAGCGCCTTAAACGATTGCAAGAAGGAAAACTGATAATAAACGTAAAGAAAACAGAATTTGTGAAGGCAGAGGTGACGTTCTTGAGGCATTACATTGGACATGGAAGGTTGACCCCATGGAAACCAAAGACGAAGGGCTTTGAGGAATTTCCACAACCATCCTCGATGAAAGAGGAGCTTCGATTTTAAGGACTGAGTGGATTCCATTGGAAGTTTGTTCAAAACTTTAGCAGCGTCGTGGAACTGCTAATGGCTTTACTGAAAAAGACGTAAAATGTTGGTGTATAGAACAGTTCCAGCAGGTAGTTAACTACCACACCAGTTTTAGCTACACCAAATATTTTGAATGCCTTCAAAGTTGCGATTGTTGCTAGCGATATAGGGGTTGGAGAGGTATTGATGCAGGAACATGATAATGTAATGGAATGGCCAATTGGCTATCTGTCAAAAAGAAACCGAACACCCACCAGAAAGAAAGTGCTCCACAATTGAAAGAAGATTATTGAGTTTGGTACTGGCCTGACAATGCTTGATTGTTTATGTGATAAACGGGTTGTCGGAGATGAATGTATAAAACTACAATCCTTTTGCATTTTTTGAAAGATTTAAAGATAAAAATATGTAAATATTTCATTGGAGTCTGACGTTATCAACTTTTAACTGCCAAAATATCCATGTTGTGGGCCGTACAATTGTGATAGCAGATATGTTATCACAGATTTAAATGAAAAAGTGCAGATTACATTTGAATTTTGCAATGTTACATATGTGTGCAGAATTAATATGAAAGGTATAAGTTAGATTAATTACTTTTGCATATCGTAGTTTTGGGATTCAGAATTACAGGAAAAGAAATGAAGCCATCTTTTAATTCTGATCTTTCATTTCTTTTACCTGAAAAGGACGGGGGTGGGGGGAAGGTGTTATGCAGCTGAAAGCATGTCTGGTCACTTTCAGACAGAATTGATTTTGCTGAATATAATGTACAGCGAGAACTGCCAGCTAATGGTCAGGCTTTTCCAAATGTAACAATTGTCTGGTAAATTGATACCAGAATTTTGGTTGTTGTTTTGATAAGAATTAGTTTAAATAATGCCCAGGATACCAGAAGACAATGGTATTTGAATATCGTTGTTCCAACACGTGAAAATAATCAAATTATGAGAATTTAATGTGTCGTGAGGAGTATATGCACCTGGCACTTTGAAATCTAGATGGAGAGTAACTGCCATTGAACAGCAGAGCAACTGCTATAGAGCCGGAGAGGTAACTGGCCACCTAACACATTCTCTAAGATATCTTTTCACCTTTTCATGTAAAACCTAGTTGCAGTTAAAAAACAAAGGAAGATGACCCATGGATATCAGCAGCTGGAAGAGGGAAGACAGCGGAGGAGGCAGAGACTGTGTGGTCTTGAGATTAATTAAATGTAATGTTTCAGACGTGGGTTATAGGAACAGCGTTTTTTCGAATTGGCGTCAGATAGACATCAGTTAGGAAAAGGGGGTCATGTATTTGTGGATAGTTGTTGTTAATGATTACTGCTAAAGTTAAGAAATAAATCTTGTTTTTCTTTAAATAGTGGCATGTCAGAGTTTTGTCACTCATATGTTAACAAATTAAGCGGCAAAGTGAGCTTTTCTGGGTGTTTGCTTTAATTAACAGAGGGGTTCGACCTCCACATTGTAAATATCCATCCACACTACCACATTTCTTTGCACTTGGTCCATATCCTTCGATCCCTTTTCTATGCATATATTTGTCCGAATGCCTTTTAAATGTTGTTAATGTACTCCCATCAAACGCATCCGCTAGCAGCTCTTTACATCCGCGTACCAGCCCCTGTGTAAAAACGTTGCCCCTCAGGTTCCCTTTTCTCCTTCCATCTAACCTTAAACTGATGTCCTCATGTCCTTGATTCTCCAAACCTTGGAAAAAAGATTGAGAGCATTCACCATATCCATGCCCATTATGATCTTATGTACCTCTATAAGTTCCCCACACAGTCTCCTCTGCTCTAAAGAAGAATTCCAAGAATATCCAAACTCTCCCTTTAACTCAGACCATTGGGTTGTGACAACATCCTTGTGAATATCTTGTGCATTCTTTCTAGTTTAATAACATCCTTCCTATAACAAAGTGACAAAAACTGAACACAGTACTTCAAGTGTGGCCTCGCCAAAGCCTTGTATATCTGCAACATAACTTCCCAACTTCTATACTCAGTGCCCTGACTGATAAAGGCCAGTGTGCCAAAAGCCTTCTGTCTACCTGTGACTCCATTTTCAGAGAGCTGTGAACCTGAACTTCAAAGTCTCTCTGTCCACTACCCCTAAAATCATGAAACACCTATCTTGATTTGAATTTCCAAAATGCAAGATCTCACACGTATGTATGTTAAACTCCATTTGCCAGTTCTGGGCCCACTTCCCCAGTTGATCAGGGTCTTGCTGCATTTTATGATAACCTTCCTCATTGTCCACGATACTGAATATTTTAGTCTCATCTGCAAAGTTAATCATCATGCTTGTTACATTCTCATTCCTATCATTGATAAGAAATAACAAACAGTAATGTGCCCATAACTCACCCCTCATATTCTCACTAGTTCACTAAAATCCTTCAGGAAAGGAAAATTCCATCCTCACCTGCTCTGGCCTGCACGTGACTACAGACCCACAACAATGTGCTTGACCCTTATATCTGCCCAGTGGGCAATTATGATGCGTAATACATGCTGACATGCTGCCTATCCAGCAATGCCCCCATCCAGAGAGTTACTAAAAAATACGTTGCAGGCCTCCAGTCCGACAAGCATCCTTCCACTATTAACCTCTCCTTCCTAACACCAAGGCAATTGTGTATCCAATTTGCCTGCTCTCCTGCATTCTATGCCATCAAATCTTCCAGAGCAGCCTATCATGTGGAAACTAATGAAAGGCCTCACTGAAATCTATACAGACTATGCCTACTGCTCTCTATGCCTACTGATACAAAAATCTCTGTGAAGCCATGTTCCTGCATTTATGAATCCTTGCCGAGAGAGTATTTGCGGCAATCTCTATAGGTTTGATCTCCTTTGTCAGCAATAATTTCCTTAAAACACACACAGATGTTTGTATCATGAAATGAGAGCGAAGAAACTGAGTGTTTAATCTGTGTAGCTATGAAACTTGAGGATTGGTTGTGATCACTTATTTCCAGGAGAGACATTGACAGGGTGAGAAATACCATACTTTACCCAGGATTGATTGGTTTGATTTATTGTCATGTGTATATCAGTACAGGGAAACACTTTATTTATGAGTAGTGGAGGCAAATCATAGTAAGCATGGCCAGAGAGATCATAGGGTGGAAATAGACTTGGACAGAGTAAAGGATACAGGTTACACTGAACAGGAACAAGATCAACATGAACAAGATCAGTATTATGTGAAATTAGCGAGTCCATTCATCAGTCTAATATGGCTTTCCTAATTGTTTCTAAGCCGTAATGAACTCTCCCCACATTAATAAGCAGTCAGTGTGTGAGCCTGCACTGAACGTCATGTGTTCACAATCCCCAACAGCAGCCACCATACCTTCCATCTGAAACAGATACGCATTCCCACCAGCTTCCGCGCTGCATAGAGAAGACCATGCTGTCTTCTCGAAGATGGAAGGTGCCTCCTTGAGATTTCACACAAAGCATTTTACTTCCCTCTTCACTTCCCTGTGTAAGAGCGTTGAGCAGCTGAATGGTCTCCTCCTGCTGTCTCTGTGCGACACATGGAGCAGAATGGCCTCCTCCTGTTCATGTGTCAGTGACTTAAGGGGCTAAATGTCCGTCTGTTGATCCAGTGTTAGTGAATTAAGGAGCTGAATGGCCTCCTCTTGCTCCTGTATAATGGACTCATGGGGCTGAATGGCGTCTTCCTCGTCCGATTGGACAGGGTCAAGGGCCTGACTGGGTTACTCCTGGTTCCTGATTAACAGCTTGATGTGCTGACTAGTGTGATGGTGGTGTAGCTTTAACATGTTATTTTGTCCTGGTTTCTTTTCAGAGACAGATTGAACGATCATTACCAAGATGGTTAGTTAAGACCACTGTGTAAACAGCGAGGGAAGCCTTGGGTTTATGTTGACGCAGCCTGAATGGGTGTGGCCTGTTCTCACAGATTAGGATCTCTGGGCTTTGGTTTCTCAGTAACATCAGAAACTATTGGAGTCTCCACAGAGTTATAAGTTTCAGTGACTATCTCCTGGCTGCTCCTCTCTCTGACCTTTTTTACTTGATGCTGCTTTTTTCCCCCTCCTGGAGAACTGTATGTGAGAATTTGTTTTTTTTTCCAGTGGTTGTGTTTATGGGATATGACTATGTTGGTACAGTTAATAAGTAATAGGATTGCATCTACTATTCTGTTAAGATTTTTGAATCGTGCTATTATTCTAATTCCCTCTTTCTTTGATTACATTTGAATGATAGTGCTCAAATAAACAGTTTTGTCTAACATCGAGTAGTTTCACCAATCACATTACATCTGAACCAGTTGTTATATTTGACTTTAGAATAACATAACGGTTGCATTTAAACTATAACATCAAAATATTTTTAAGGGGCTCTGGCCTGGTCCATAATACTGGACTCCTTGCTTCCTGTGTAATAGGCAGGAGGGTCTGAATGGGCTATCCCTCTTCTTGTTCAGTAGTTTCAATGGACTGAATGGCTTCCTCATATAGCTGTGAAGTGAGCTTGAGTTGCTGAATGACTTCCTCTGTTCCCTGTGGAATTAAGCAGCGTCTCACAGTACTGTTACATGGATGCTACATATTCTTTCACAGCACAAGCCTGAATGTTGCCTGGGTCTTGCTGCACATGGACACAGACCGTTTCAGGAGCTGACGGGGGGACACATTCTTGTGAACATTGAATAATCCTCAAGAAACATCCCCTCTTCTGAAACTTTGTGTTCCCATTATATGTTCATAGCAACAGGTCATGGTAGAGGAGCGGGGGGGGGGGGGGCGGTAATTTCAAACAGAGGGTATTGAATGTCAGCAATTCTCCTTTCCATCATGGTAGGGGAGCTAGGTGACAACGTATTTAAAGAAGGGACAGATGGATTTGACCGGACAGAGAGTTAAGGGCTATGAAGATTTGGACATTGAAGAGGATTTCAGACTGAGAGCAGATCAGCCATGATCTTAGTGGATGCCAAAACAGGCTTGAGGGGGGTTAGCGTCCTGTCCCTCTTTCCCTTGTTTCTGATGTTCTCACATTCTATTATTGGAAGATTAGTGGAATTTACTTTGTTGGTAGGGCGGTTAATAATGTTGCAGTCAGCGATTTGAGCTGTCTCTGGGTGAGGTATTGAGACTGTATTCTCAGTTAATCTGGGTCTACAACATGACCAATAAATGAAGCACAATTTGCAGAGAGGGGATGCTCTATAAAGAGAGATGAGGGGCCTATTTCATACCCAGCTTGGGTTTTCAAATTACATTTCCCAAATCACTTCAAACCGTGTGTGACAATACTGAGGGGCTGAATGGTCTTCACGTTTCTATGCACCAGGTGATAGCAGTAAGTGGCCTCCAGTTGCTCCTGTCTTGCAGGTTTGAGGGGCTGAATGGAACACAGGAACATCGGGCTGAGGAGCAGGAGTGGGTCATTAGACACTTTGAGCCTTCTCCACCAGGCACTAAGATTGTAGCTGATCAGGTTGGGGTCTCAGCCCCACTTTCCTGTCTGTATCCTATCATCTGTGACACAGTTCCCGGTCAAGTGTTAAACTAACTCAGCCTTGGATCAATGTGGACATAGAGGCACGATAAACTTCCAGTGCAGAGAATTCTGACTTGAAAGGTCATTTCAGAATTTCTTCTCATTCCTCTTATAGAATCAGAGAGCCATGCAGCATGGAAGCAGACCCGTTCGTCCAATCTGTTCACTCGGACCAGATAACAAAATATGATCTAGTCCCATTTGCCAGCATGTGGCAAGTATGCCTCGTCTTTCAGATACTTTTTAAATGTGCAGTTGTATGGCCTTCACCACTTCCTCTGACAGCAGTTTCTGTACACGCATCACTCTCGGCGTGAAATATTTGCCCCTAACTTTTGTTCTAAATTATTCCCCTCTCGCCTTCTAACAATGCCCTCTTGTTTTGGACTCCTTATCCTGGGAAAGAGACTGTGACAATTCAGACTACTCAGGCACACTTTTTTTCAGCTTGGACATATTATTTTGATGAGAAACAATGAGGGAGAGAGAATGCAGTATAGGCCATTCCTTCTCGGGCAGATTGCATTTTCTCCCTCTCGGAGTTGAGTCACACAATAATATCATCCTCGCCCAAACTGGACCATGTGAGGTTTCCTTCAACATTGTCCAAACTATATTTATGTCACATTCCCTTCTCCATGGAGGTACATCATTGCTGCTTTTTTCTTAGCAGAAAATAATCAATTTGAAATGTGTTTATAGGTGCCTGCGTCATTTAAAAATGTTTCAATGTTTATGCATTCAGAGTACGTGTTAAAATGAAGGTATCTTATTTCTTAACTAATGCAGAAATTTCTGCAAGACCTCAGCAGGTCTGTCAGCATCCAGGTGCCTTTCAAATGTTGTAATTGGACCAGCCTCCACCACTTCCTCTGGTAGCTCATTCCTCTGTGTGAAATAGTGCCGCTTAGGCCTCTTCCAAATCTTCCGCCTCTCACACTCAACCAATGGCATCTATGTTTGGCCTCTACCCTGGGAAGAAACCTTGACTACTCACCCTGGTCACGGCGTTCATGATTTTATAAACCGCTAACTGCTGCGAAATGTGACCCAACCAACACGAATGGCTGTGCTCTCAGTCTTCCCTGGGCCTAAATTCTGAAATTCAAAACTGACAGATCTTCCTTCTCCATCAAGACACAATTCTAACGCCATTTTCATAAGTCTGTCTAGATGTGTTAGGAAACATCTCTGTGAGATTTGCACCTGAAACTTTGTGCCTGGAGATACAGACGCGAGCACCACTCAGCAATAGTCCGAAAAGCTGCAACATGATTCCTCTGTGTGTCTGTACATCAGTCTGTTCTGACACACTGTGACACACCTCCACAACAGGCAGGACTTGAATCCAGACCGTTTGGTCCAGAGCTAAGGACACGACCACAGAAGTTTAAGATTTGGAATAAAACCCAGGGTTCTGGCTCAGAGACATGGGTACTACACATGCCACAAGGTCTAAACTAGTCCCAGATATTGGGTCACATTTTACATGCCAGCTTTAAGCTCGGGATAGGATTTCTTAAAATCTGGTTAACATTACTGAACTACGCAAAATGCTTTTCATTGTTAAACAAATGCAAAGGTATTTGTCTCAATTGTCGGATTGTTCACGTACTGGGCCGTCGAGATAAACCATAAACATCGTTAACTGCTATTATCTGTAGTCTGCAATATTAGGGAAAGAAATCCTGCAGACATACTCTGCACAATGAAGGGTCACAAATAGATATTTATTACTGAATAAAGAAAGACAATGAAAGACCATTATTTCTGTCCCCAAAACACCAATAATGTGCGTGGCTGACCACTTCCTAAAACCATGAAATGATACCAAGCCGCTGATTACTGTCCAGGCTCTCCTCCCCACTGACTGTGTCTGCAATCCATCCCTCCTCCCTCTAAACACACAAGGCAAACCAAGCTCAGAGCCTTTATGAAAATCAAGGCCGGAGTGTGCAGGCCTCCTGGAGAGGAGTGGGCATTTTAAAATTAAACAGGGAGAGTGAGGAGGCAATTATATCACACGCTGGGCTGAGGGGTGACAGATGGAGTTCAATTTGGATTAATGCGAGGTATTGGATTTGGTAAATCAAACAAGAGTAGGACTTACACAATTAAACGTAGGGCCTTTGGCGGTATTGTAGAACAGAGACCTCGGCCATCAGGTATAGTTCTTTAAAATTTGCATCTCATATAGATAGTGTGACTAAGAAGTTGTTTGCACACTTGTCTTCATTGGTCAGATCTTTCAATATCGAAATTTGAACGTCATGTTGAGGGTGTGCAGGACATTGGTGAGGCCTCTTCTGGAATACTGTGTCCAGTCTGTCATCCTGTCCGCTCATTCCATAGGCACACGACCCTTTGCACAAAAACGTTGCTCCTGAGGTCAGGTGTAGTTTTTTTCCCAACTCACTTTAAACCTATCTCCTCTCGCTTTGGTCTCCACTACCCTTAGAAAATACATTGACTATTCACTTTGATATAACTGACCTTGATATTATTAAGCTGGAGAGGGCTCAAAAGAGATTAACCTGGATGCTGTTGGGAAAGGAGCGACCGAGTTATAAGGAGAGGCTGGATAGGATGGGAATTCTTTTTTCACTGGAGAGTATGAGATTGAGGATTTGACGTTACGGAGGTTTACAAAATCTGAAGGGTACAGAAAAGCTGAAGGGCCAATGTCTTTTCCCTAGAGTCGAGGGTTCAAGCCTGAGGGATATTTTAAGGTCAGAGGAGAAAGGTTTACAAAAGTCATGGGAGGTAATTACTTTAGACAGAAGCTGGCTTGTGTGTGGAAAGAACAATCAGAGGAAGTGCTGAAAGCAGGGACAGTTGCAACATTTAAAGGACATTTAGATCAGTACATGGATAAGACATCAGTTTGGATGGTGCTGTGAGCAGCTGCCCTCCCCCTCCCCCTCTCTGAATGAATCCCTGTTGGTTTCCCCCCCTCTGCCAATGCCAGTGTAGTGGCGTTGGGAGGCCAGCAGAGGGAGGCATTGCATCACTTTAAGTACCACAGAGACTGCCAGACCTGCCCCATACAGGGACAGACAGATACACACACAGCAATTGTGAGGACACAGCATAGAGCTCATCTGGTAATTTAAACTAAACATAAATAAATGCTCAATTCACCTCTTAAATTGTTAAAATATGAGTAACAGAACTCCCAAATTCCACTGATTAAATAAAAACATCAATTTATTTTTTAACTCTGAAAGTGAACATTTTACGTCAACTATTCACAACTCTGAAAGCCCCTTTCTCTTAACTGCTCATAATCCGACTCCAGCTCTACAGCAATATACTGTTTCTGGGTCTGCCATCCTCTTATATCACAGAAGCTTGTAAGCTCTCAGTGCAGAGCAGCATTCATCCTCTCTGAAAGGTATAGTACACACTACCAACTTCATCCCATTATTCCCTGATGAATATAGATAAGTGGAATCTATTCGGATTTCTCTTGCTCTGTGGTTTGTCAATATTTCATCTACTCTGCCTCGCGTGTGTCAGGATTTTTGTTGCTCTATTGACAGCATGTTGACTCGTCCATGGGAATATATCAGTATTTCACTTGCTCACACTCGTATGTGTGGGGCAGGATTTCAGTTGTTTCATGGGCACTGTGACACTATGACAATCTCAATATTTGTAAATGGTACCAAACCTGCAAGAATTGTAAAGTCTATGGAGGACAGTGTAGAACTCTAACAGGACAGTGACATGCTGGTAGACGGGAATCAATGCAGAGCAGTGTGAGGTGATGCACTTTGGTATGAAAGATAAAGAAAGACAGTTTAAAACAGACCGTACCATTATAAAGGTGATGCAGGAGGAGAGGGCACTGCCTGTATATGAGCACAGATTGTTGAAGATATCAGGACAAGTGAGGAGAGCAGGTAATATCACAGATTACTTTCAGCATCTGAGGTGTAGGAGGGAGTCTCGGTGCTCCCTTCCTGGGAGGTGGTGGTGACGATGTGTTTTGAGCCCACACTCCTGCCCCCCGAGACCGTGGGAATTCCATTTGTACCAGCTCGACACAGAAGGGAGATGGCATCAGGGCCACAGCTTCTAAGTTGTGCCGGGGGGAAACGGAGCTGCCAGTGGGTTTAAAGTGAGAATTGCCCTTCACTGAACATTGCTTCTAACTCGGTCGGTGGGACGTGGATGTTTCAGAATCCCCACGCGAGGCGTCCCGGTCCTCTCCGGCTCCAACCAGGGTCCTCCCCACATGGCGGGGTGGAGGAGGTGAGGGAATGGATACTCCACCACCCGGCTTGGCCCTTTCTGTCCTATTCCAGGCTGTTTCTCCTCGTATGGGAGAAAGGGAGGGAGATAGGGTGGGGGTGGGTGGCCTTGCTGTTAGCACTGGTGTAGGTGGGGGACAGGTTCATGGTGAGGTGCACGAGGAGAGTCAGTCCACAGTGTTATTAATATGGGGTGTAAAGTGGACCGGGTGACGGAGAGAGAGAGAGAGAGACAGACAGACAGACAGAGAGAGAGAGAGAGACAGACAGAGAGAGACAGACAGACAGACAGAGAGACAGACAGAGAAAGAAAGACAGAAAGAAAGAAAGAAAGAAAGAAAGAAAGAAAGAAAGAAAGAAAGAAAGAAAGAAAGAAAGAAAGAAAGAAAGAAAGACAGAAAACATGGTGAGGTGTCCGGAGGGAGTCATTCCACAGTGTTGTATCAGTGCAGTGTTTTTAATATAGGGGGTGTAGTGGAGGGAAGGAGAGGGAGGGAGCGAGAGGTAGAAGGGGGCAGAGGGGGAGAGACAGAGGGGAGAGAGAGAGAAGGTGCTGCATGTGGCAATGAGAGTGGTGGAGGAAGAGCCTTGTACAGTGGTCAGTGCTATAACAGATACACAGTGAGTGTGAGGGAGAAGAGAGAATACGGTGACCCTTATCTGTGGTGGATAGTTGATGAGGTGAGTTCGATACGATAGCACCAGGAAACTAGCTCAGCCTCAGCAGATAATCCCTCTGTCACACTCACGGAAACTCAAACAAAGATAGATTATTGTTGGAATCTGCCCAATGAGTCATAGATTCTGTTGAAACTAATTCCCGTTATAAAGATGCAGAACAAATGTTCATCTGACCACACACCAATCTCCCTTTTTCTCATCTTTCCTGGGAAGACTGGTTCATATTACATGATGTGATCGAAGTGTCTACATTTCAGCATTCTGAACCCTGTGAACACATCCTTCCATGACACTGTCTCTCAGTCTCCCCCTCTCTGTCTATACCCCAAACCCCTCCCATGTGGTGATATTTAAACTGATTCCCCCGCCATCTCTCTCTGGCAGTAAAGTTCACACCCACAGCACCCCCTTGACATGGCACAACATAGATATGGAGCTATAAATGGGTGGGAGCTGTACATCCTGTAACTTGCAGCATGGGCTGCTAGTTTCCATACACTGGGCAGGGATCTAACACAGTGTAACTGAGAAATGCACTGGGGTGGTGTACACAGTCCTACATGCTGGGAGGGTAACTGCTCCTGGGTTAGAGATCAATGCACTGGGGTGAGGTAGAAGTCCTACATGCTGGGAGGGTAACTGCTCCTGGATTACAGATCAATACACTGGGGTGGTGTACACAGTCCTACATGCTGGGAGGGTAACTGCTACTGGGTTAGAGATCAATGCACTGGGGTGAGGTAGAAGTCCTACATGCTGGGAGGGTAACTGCTCCTGCGTTACAGATCAATGCACTGGGGTGGTGTACACAGTCCTACATGCGGAGAGGGTAACTGCTCCTGGTTTACAGATTAATGCACTGGGGTGGTGTACACAGTCCTACATGCTGGGAGGGTAACTGCTCCTGGTTACAGATTAATTGACCAGTTATCACTGCACAGGTCGCGGTGCTGGTCAGACTGTCTGGTTGAGGTTTATAGATAATACAATGATGTGGTCAGTGCAGCTCCTGGTGCTGGACAAATATGTAGACTGTGCACAGGATATCATGGTGGTGGGGTGGATGGGGGGAGGGAAAGGTGATGGACAGGTCACGGAGCTCCACGGAACAATCTGTCCCTGACATTCTATAACTGACATTCCCTGGAACGTTCTGTCCCTGACATTCTATAACTGACATTCCCCGGAACGTTCTGTCCCTGACGTTGTTTGTTTGTGAACGGCCGGACGTCAGTGAATTGAACAAACGATAAGATCCCGAGGGAAGAGATCCCTTTCCAGGGAGAAGGAGACACTGTTCCGAAGGCCCCTCAGGCAGTTAAAGGGGTGAATACGTTTTCCCTGCGTTTACATTTCTCCACGACACAGGATCGACCACAATTTAGACCAAAACACAGGAATTCCCAAACTCCGTTTGTCTTCAGGAAACTGGGAGAGAATCCTTCAGGACAGCAACATTTCCACCCTCCGTATTAGGAACTGTGTCTGCTCTCGAATGATCGAGTGTGTGGGAATGTTCTAGAAACCATCTGTCCTTATGGATGTGTCTCTGTGTGTTTGGGGAGGGAGGGTTTCTTGTGGTTTATGTCACATTTTTGTCAGTAATTCATACTTTCCCATTTGTTAGTCCAGCTCCAATTATTTTAATAAATCCCTGAATACAGGGACACATTTGAAAATCTCACTGGGTCCCCGATCAAACGGGTCCCTTTGCCTCCAGGCTGATGGATAATGGGTTTGTTTTCCTTCCTCACAGTTAACGTAGTAACCATCTACGTCCTGCTTTATAAAGATTGTGGATTGTCTCCATGTGTCAGACGTTACCTGGGGGCCATGGCAGCGGCGGATCTCCTGGGCATTATCCTCGACCTGATCCTGAGACACATTCCCATTGTTTATCCAAAACAGTTTTATTTCCTGAGGCGGTCCTTCCCCGTGTGTAATATCCACGCCGTCCTGCTTTATGCAGCCACTGACTGCTCTGCCTGGTTCACCGTCACTTTCACCTTTGATCGGTTTGTGGCCATTTGTTGCCAGAAGCTGAAAAGTAAATATTGCAGTGAGAAAACGGCGGCTGTGGTTCTAGGAGCGGTGACTGTGCTGAGCTGTTTAAAGAACATTTCCTGGTATTTTATGCTCACGGCTCGGTATCGGCTGCAGAACTCCCCCTGGTTTTGTGATGCAACAACCGCTGTTCGATGGTCCATTGTCTGGGTCACAATCGTGTTCCTCCACCACATTCTAACCCCGGGTGTCCCATTTCTCCTGATTCTGCTGCTCAATGTTCTCACCGTCAGACACATTTTAGTGACCAGCAGAGCCCGCAGGAGACTCCGCACTCACACCAATGGGGACGCTCAGTCTGACATAGAAATGAGAAACCGAAAAAAATCCATCATTTTACTGTTTGTGATCTCGGCCAATTTCATCCTGTTATGGTCAACGTTAATGCTGTATTCTATATGGAACCGGATGTGGTATATTGGTAATACGTCTGTGTATCTCCATTACTTTGTACAGGAATTGAGCTTCATGCTGCAGCTCCTCAGTTGCTGCACAAACACCGCGATTTATGCCGTGACCCAGACTAAGTTCAGGCAGCAGCTGAAGAATGTGCTGAAATATCCCTTCACCCAAATCCATCCATCCACCAAATTCCCTCATTAATCGCACCATCCGGGATTTTCTCATTTCAGTTCAGTGTTTCAGCGATGGAGCAGCCTGTCGCTATGGTAACAGACTGAGGGGAGCGCTGGTTTGTCCATCCTTATCCAACAGCGGGGTTACAGGTAAACATTTCAATGTTTCTCACAACCCAGGGGCCAGTGAGAAAAGGCACCATCCCACTGACTGTATCCATCACTTCCATTTGTAACCAATAAAAACGTGGATTAAAGCGTGCCGAGCAGCAGAGTGGCCGATGTTGTTGTGTGTCTTTGTGTTGGAGAAGCTGAGCTGGAGAGAGACTGACTCAGCCCCGAGTCCTGGTCCTCAGGGAAAGGGAGGGCACTGCGCCCTGAGCTCAGGAGTTGGGTTTAACTCCCTCTGTCCCCCCAACTCCAACCTGGCCTCCCCATTACCTCTCCCCTACTCTTTCTCATCACTTCTCTCCCTCTCTCTCTCTCTAAGCACACTGTGTCTTTCTCACCACCTCTGCCTTTCACACTTTCGTCCCCTCTCAGGCACC
Source organism: Hemiscyllium ocellatum (assembly GCF_020745735.1). Classification (NCBI taxonomy): domain Eukaryota; kingdom Metazoa; phylum Chordata; class Chondrichthyes; order Orectolobiformes; family Hemiscylliidae; genus Hemiscyllium; species Hemiscyllium ocellatum. The sequence continues at coordinate 27,324,588 of NC_083447.1, read as the reverse complement.
CCCCAACCCCGGTTTCTCCACCTGCCTCCATTATTCTGTCTCCAATCCCCTCCCCCTCTCCCCCTGCCCCTTACTCTCTCTATCTCCTGCCGTCTCTGTCTCCCTCCCGCAATTCTGTCTCCACCCCATTTTCCCCTCCTCCCACTTCCCACATCTCTCTATTATCTCATCCGCACCCCGCACGCGTAGCCTCATCACCAACCCCCAGCCTCTCGGTCAAAGGGAATGGGAAGGACGAGGGAGAGAGATTCAGTCACGGAGACGGAGGGAGGTTGGGAGAGAGAGAGACACCAAGGGAGGGGAATCGAGAGTGAGAGAAGGTGGACAGAGAGTAAAGGAGCAGGGGGAGAAAGAGTGAGAGATAGAGAGAGAGGCAAGGGAGAGATAAGTTGAGGGAGGGAAAGACAGAAACAGGGGAGGACATAATGAGAGAGGGGTCAGAGAGAGGGGGACAGAGAGACTGAGGGGATATAGAGAGACAGGGTACTGAGAGAAGGGGTGGACAGAGAGAGAGGGAAAGAGAGAGGGGGACAGAGAGAGGGGAGACAGGGAGAGGGGTGAACAGAGAGAGGGGAGATAGAGCGGGGGAACATAGGGGGCAGACAGACGGTGGACAGAGTGAGGGGAACAGAGAAGGGGGCAGAGAGAGAGGGATACAGAGGGGGGGACAGAGGGGGCACAGAGAGGCGTGACAGAGCGAGAGGGACAGAGAGTGGAGGGACAGAGAGAGGGGGTTAAGAGAGGGGTGTACAAAGCGAGGGAGACAGAGAGGGTAGACAGAGCGGGGGACGGAGAGAAGTGGGACAAAGACTGGGGGACAGAGAGAGACAGGTATAGAAGGGGGCAGAGAGAGGGCGACAGTGAAAGGGGTGGATAGAGATTGGGTGACAGGGAGTGGGAGACAGATAGAGGGGGGCAGATAGAGTGGGGTACAGAGAGGGGGGGACAGAGAGAGGGGAACAGAGAGAGAGGTGGGAGAGATAGCGGGGCGACAGGGAGAGGGGCACAGACAGAGGGGTGGGCAGAGAGAGGGGAGATAGAGAGGGGGGAGATAGAGAGAGGGGGACAGAGAGACGTGGACAGAGAGAGGGAAACAGAGAGGAGGGCAGTGAGAGAGGGATACAGAGAGGGGGCTCAGAGGGGACACAGAGAGGCGTGACAGAGAGAGGGGGACACAGAGAGAGGGGCACAGAGAGGGGAGGAAAAAAGCAAGGGGACAGAGAGGGTAGACAGAGAGAGGAGGACAGAATGAGGTGGGGCCAAGAGTGAGGGGACAGTGTGGGGGACAAAGTGGGGGGAAAGAGAGAGAAGGGGTATAGAGAGGGTGCTGAGAGAGAGGGGAACAGAGAGAGGGGCAGAGAGAGAGGGGAACATAGAGCGGGATGGAAAGAGAGAGGGGAGAAAGAGAGAGGGGGAGACAGAGAGAGGGGAATAGAGAGAGGGAGCAGAGAGACGCTTGACAGAGAGATGGGAACAGAGAGGGGGGCAGAGAGAGAGAGGTATAGAGAGGGGGTGACAGAGGGGATACCGAGAGGCGAGAAACAGAGAGAGGGGGACAGAGAGAGAAGGTATACAGAGAGAGGGGGACCGAGAGAACGTTGGACAGAGAGAGGGGAGACAGAGAGGGGACGGAGAGAGGGGACAGAGAGATGGTGGAAAGAGAAAGGGGGCCAGAGAGGGGGACAGAGAGAGAGGGACCAGAGAGATGGGGGACAGAGCGAGGGAACAGAGGGGGGGCACAGAGAGAGGGGGACAGAGAGGGGAGAAAGGGAGAATGGGGATAGAAAACGTGGGGTGCAGAGAGGGGGGCAGAGAGATGGGGGATAGAGAGAGGGAGACAGAGGGAGGACAGAGTGGGAAGAGAGTGGGTACAGAGAGATTATGGTACAAAGACGGGGGAGAGAGAGGGGGGCAGAGCACGGGGGAGGGGGAGAGAGAGGGGGAGTTAGAAGTGGACAAAGAGTGGGGCCAAAGCATGGGGGACAGAGTTGGGGGACAGAGAAAGGGGCGGAGCAGAGAGAGGGACAGAGACAGGGGTGACAGAGAGAGGGTGGACAGAGAGGGGGCGACAGAGAGAAGGTGGACAGAGAGAGAGAGGTGATAGAGAGAGAGGGGGACAGAAAGGGGGCAGATGGAGGGGTGTGAGAGACAGGGGCGACAGAGAGAGAGGGATAGAGAGAGGGAGGGACAGAGAGAGTGAGGGGAGACAGAGAGAGAGGAATACTGAGGGGGAGGTGGACAGAGTGAGGGGCACAGAGATAGGGGACAGAGAGAAGGGTCAGAGAGTGGGGGTACAGAGAGAGGGATAGAGAGAGAGAGGGGGACAGAGAGTGAGGGGGCAGAGGAGGGGCCAGAGTCAGATAGGACTGAAAGAGGTGGGACAGAGAGGGGGGACAGAGAGAGGGGGCACGGGGGGGCCAGAGAGAGGGGGTGACAGAGAGAGGGGAGACAGAGAGAAGGAGGATGAGAGAGGAGGACAGAGAGATGGAGGACCGAGAAAGGGGGACATAGATAGGCAGGACAGAGTGTGGGGGATAGAGAGGGAGGGTCAGTGAGAGCGGGCAGAGAGAGAGAGTTACAGAGAGACCGGGAATAGAGTGAGGGCGGACTGAGAGAGGAAAACAGAGAAAAGGGGACATAGAGAGGGGGACAGAGAGAAGGGGACAGAGAGAGGGGGAGACAGATAGAGGGGAGACAGAGAGAGGGAAACAGAGAGAGGGAGCAGAGAGACGCTGGTCAGAGAGATGGGAAGAGAGAGCGGGCAGATAGAGAGAGATATGGGGGAACAGAGGGTACCCAGAGAGGTGAGACAGAGAGACAGGGGGACAGAGAGAGGGGGCCGAGAGAGCTTTGGACATAGAGAGGGGAACAGAAAGAGGGGGGACAGAGTGAAAGGTGGGACAGATAGAGGGGGTCAGGGAGAGGGTGGACAGACAGAGGGGTGGACAGAGAATGGGGCGATAGAGAGACGGTGGACATAGAGATGGGAACAGAGAGAGGGGGATACAGAGAGACGGGTGACAGAGGGGTCACAGAGAGGCGTGAAAGAGAGAAAGGGGGCGGAGAGAGAGGGCAGAGAGAGGGGGGGCAGAGAGAGGGGACAGAGAAGGGGTACAAAGGGAGGGGGACAGAGAGTGGGACAGAGAGCGGGGGACAGAGACAGGGGGACAGTGTGGGGAACAGATTGTGGGGACAGAGAAAGAAGGGGTACCGAGAGGATGCAGAGAGAGGGGCGGACCGGGGTGGGGACAGAGAGGGGGGGGTGAAGAGAGAGGGTGGACAGAGAGAGAGGTTGGACAGAGATGGGGGGACAGAGAGAGGGGGTGACAGACAGAGAGGGGGAAAGAAATGTGGGTCATGGAGAGGGGGGACCGAGAGAGAGGGTACAGAGAGAGTGAGGGGACAGAGAGAGGGAGGACAGTGAGAAGGGGTGATAGAGGGGGTCAGAGAGAGGGATAGAGAGTTTGGGAACAGAGAGTGGAGGGATGCAGAGAGGTGTACACGGCGGGGAGGACACAGAACAAGGGAACAGAGAGAGAGGTGGGACAGAGGGGAGGCAGAGAGAGAGGCAGACAGAGAGAGGGGAGACAGAGAGTGGGGACAGAGAGAGGGGACACGGAGAGGGGGCCAGAGAGATGGGGGACAGAGAGAGAGAGAGGTGATAGAGAGAGGGGAACAGAAATGGGGGGAAAGAGAGAGGGGGGCAGAGAGAGGGGGGATAGAGAGCAGGCGGACAGAGAGAGGGGCGACAGAGAAAGAGGAGGACAAAGAGTGGGGTCCAGAGAATGGGGGACAAAGGGAGGGTGACAGAGAGAGGAGGACAGAGAGCGAGAGGGGACAGACAGAGAGGAGGGCAGAGAGTGGGGGCAGAGAGAGAAGGGGAGAGAAAGAGGGGGATAGAGAGAGGGGACAGAGAGAGGGGGAGAGGGTTGGAGAGAGAGGAGGCAGAGAGAGGGGACAGAGAGAGGAGGCATAGAGAGGACGACAGAGACAGGAGTGGACAGAGAGTGGGTGTCAGAGAGTGGGGGACACAGAGAGGGGGACAGAGAGAAACGTTGGAGAGATAGAGGGGCGACAGGGAGAGGGGGACAGACAGTGGGCTGGACAGAGAGAGGGGAGATGCAGAGGGGGGATATAGAGAGAGGGGGACAGAGACAGAGAGACGGTGAACAGAGAGAGGGGAACAGAGAGGGGCCAGCGAGAGAGGGATACAGACAGGGGGTCAGAGGGGACACAGAGAGGCGTGACAGAGAGAGGGGAGGACAGAGAGAGAGGGCAGAGAGAAGGGGATAGAGAGAAAGGGGCACAGAGAGGGGAGGTACAAAGCAAGGGGACGGAGAGGGTAGACAGAAAGAGGAGGACAGAGTGAGGTGCGACAAAGAGTGAGGGGACTGTGTGGGGGACAGAGAGAAAGGGGGTAGAGAGAGGAGGCAGAGAGAGGGACAGAGAGGCAGAGAGAGAGGGGGGAAGAGAGAGGGAACAGATAGAGGGGGACAGATAGTGTGGTGGGCAGGGAGAGGGGAGACAGAGAGACGGGGAGACAGATGGAGGGGGAGACAGAGAAAGGGGACCAGAGAGACGCTGGACAGAGAGATGGGAACAGAGAGAGGGAGCAGAGAGACGCTAGACAGAGAGATGGGAGCAGAGAGGGGGGCAGAGAGAGAGAAAGATATAGGGGGACAGAGGGGACACAGCGAGGCGAGACAGAGAGAGAGAGGGGGGGACAGAAAAAATAGGTTTCAGAGAGAGGGGGACCGAGAGAGCGTTGGACAGAGAGAGGGGGAGCAGAGAGAGAGGACAGAGAGAGGGGCCAGCGAGTGGGACAGAGAGAGAGAGGGTCAGAGAGATGGGCGACAAAGCGGGGAACAGAGGGGGCACAGAGAGAGGGGGACAGAGGGGGGAGAAAGAGAGAGTGGGGACAGAAAAAGTGGGGTGCAGAGAGGGGGTCAGAGAGATGGGAGATAGAGAGAGGGGGACAGAGGGAGGACAGAGCCGGGACAGAGAGGGGGTACAGAGAGATTGTGGTACAAAGACGGGGGAGAGAGAGAGGGGAACAAAGGGAGGGGGAGAGAGGGGGGGAGTTAGAAGTGGACAAAGAGTGGGGCCAAAGTATGGCGGACAGAGTGGGGGGACAGAGAAAGGGGCGGAGCAGAGAGAGAGAGACAGAGACAGGGGTGACAGAGAGAGAGGGTGGACAGAGAGGGGGCGACAGAGAGAAGGTGGACAGAGAGAGAGAGGTGATAGAGAGAGGGGGACAGAAAGGGGGAGAAAAGAGGGGTGAGAGAGAGAAAGGGGTGACAGAGAGAGAGAGGGATATAGAGCGAGAGGGTACAGAGAGAGGGGGTGGACGGAGAGGGGGGACAGAGCGAGGGGACAGAGAGAGGGAACAGAGAGTTGGAAGACTGAGAGGGGGTAGAGAGAAGGGGGGACAGAGAGAGAGGGGGACAGTGAGGGGACGACAGAGAGAAGGTGGACAGTGAGAGAGAGAGGTGATAGAGAGAGAGGGGACAGAAAGGGGGGACAGAGAGAGGGGTGAGAGAGAGAGATGGGGACAGAGAGAGAGGGAGGGACAGATAGAGTGAGGGGATAGAGAGAGAGAGGGGAGTACTGAAAGAGGGGGGTGGACAGAGAGAGGGGAATAGAGAGAGAGGGGGGACAGAGATGGGGGGACAGAGTGAGGGAGAACTGAGAGAGGTGGGACAGAGGGAGGGGGTGACAGAGAGAGGGGAGAGAGTGAGGGAGGACCGAGAGAGGGGGACAGAGAGAGGGAGGACCGAGAGAGGGGGACAGGAATAGGCGGGACAGAGTGTGGGGGACTGAGAATGAGGGTCAGTGAGAGCGGGCAGAGAGAGAGGGATAGAGAGATCGGGAACAGCGTGAGGGCGGTCAAAGTGAGGGAACAGAGAGAGGGGGACAGAGAGAGGGGCACAGAGAGAGGGGACAGAGAGAGGGAACAGAGAGTGGGGGACAGAGAGAGGGGTAGAGAGAGAGAGGGGGGCACAAAGAGAGGGGGGACAGAGAGAGGGGGTGACAGAGAGAGGCGAGAGAGAGAGTGAGGACCGAGAGAGGGGGACAGAGAGAGGGAGGACCGAGAGAGGGGGACAGATATAGGCGGGACAGAGTGTGGGGGACAGAGAGGGAGGGTCAGGGAAAGCGGGCAGAGAGAGATGGATAGAGAGATCGGGAACAGCTTGAGGGCGGACAAAAAAGGGAAAAGATAGAGGGGGACAGAGAGAGGGGCACGGAGAGAGGGGGGCAGAGAGGGGGGAGAGAGTGAGGGAGGGCCAAGAGAGGTGGGACAGAGAGAGGGGGTGACAGAGAGAGGGGAGAGAGAGAGGGAGGACCGAGAGAGGGAAAGAGACAGAAGGAGGACCAAGAGAGGGGGACAGAGATAGGCGGGACAGAGTGTGGGGGAAAGAGAGGGAGGGTCAGTGAGAGCGTGCAGAGAGAGAGGTATAGAGAGATCGGGAACAGCGTGAGGGCGGACAAAGAGAGGGAACAGAAACAGGGGTACAGAGAGAGGGGAACAGAGAAAAGGGGATAGAGAGAGGGGGACCGGATCATAGGGGTCAGAGAGAGAGGGGGACAGAGAGTGGGGGCACAGTGAGAGGGTGACAGAGAGGGGGGCAGTGAGAGGGGGACAGAGAGAGGGGAACAGAGAGATGAGGGACAGAGAGAGGGGTACAGAGAACGGGGGACAGAGAGCTGGGGAAAGTGAGAGTATGGACAGAGAGAGAGGGGGCAGAGCGAGAGGAGGGAACGGAGAAAGGGGGAAAGACATGGGGGGCAGAGAGAAGGGAGCAGAGAGAGGCGGGACAGTGAGAGGTGGACAGAGAGGGGGACAGAGAAAGGGGGCACAGAGTGGGCGACAAAGAGGGGGCTACAGAGAGATGGGGGACAGAGAGAGGAGGAGAGAGGGAGGACAGAGTGAGGACAGAGAGTAGGGAATTGAGAAAGGTGGACGGAGAGAGGGGGACTGAGAGAGGGGGCGGAGAGAAGGGGGCTCAGAGAGTGGGGAACAGAGTGGGGCACAGAGAGGGGAACAGAGAGAGTGGGACTGAGAGGGTGGAGAGACTGAGGGGGAGAGACAGAGAGGGAGAGACGGGGTTGACAGAGAGTGGGGTACAGAGAGACCAGGAACAGAGAGAGGGGGACAGAGAAGATGGGGCAGAGAAGTGTACAGAGAGAGCGTGAACAGAGAGGAGGAGAGAGAAGAGGGGATAGAGAGAATGGTACAGAGAGAGCGAGAACAGAGAGACGGAGGCAGAGAGATTGGGGAGAGCCGGGGGAGAGAGAGACAGAGGGGAAAGAGACAGAGGGGAGTCAGAGAGAAGGGGGACAGAGAGAAAGGGAACACAGACAGAAGGACAGACAGATGAGGTTCAGAGTTTGGGGACAGAGAGAGGGGGACAGAGAGTGGAGAACAGAGAGCGTGGGAACAGAGAGTGGGCGGACAGAGAGAGTGGGACAAGACAGGGGGTGAGAGAGAGGGGGACAGAGGGAGGGAAGCAGAGGGGGGACGGTGGGGACAGAGAGTGGGGGGACGGAGAGCGGGAGGACAGAGAGAAGGGGACAGAGAGAGGGGGACTGGGCCGAAAGGATCAGAGAGAGGGGGGGACAGAGAGTGGGGGCACAGTCAGAGGAGGACCGGGAGAGCGGACCGAGAGAGGGGTACTGAGGTAATGGGACAGAGAGAGGGTATAGAGAGAGGGGGGACAGAAAGAGGGGAACTGGGAGAGCGGAACAGGGAGAGAGGTGGCTGGAGAATGGGGGGACACTGAGAGGAGGACAGAAAGAGGGGACAGAGACAGTGGGTACAGAGATAGGGGACAGAGAGAGAGTGGTCAGAGAATGGTGACACAGTGAGAAGAGGTCAGAGCGATGGGGTACAGAGAGAGGGAGGACAGATACGGGACAGAGAAAGGGGACAGACTGTAGTGGGACAGAGAGAGAGGGGGACACATAGAGGGGGGCAGTGAGAGGGGGAACAGAGAGATAGGGGACAGATAGTGGGGGACAGACAGAGGTAGATAGAGAGAGGGTAAAGATGAGGGGATAAATATCAGACAGATGGGGGAACAGAGAGAGGAAGCTCAGAGAGTGGGGCACAGAGAGAGGGACAGAGATGGGGACAAAGAGAGTGTGAACAGAGAGAGGGGGACAGAGAGAGGGGGAGAGACAGAGGGGGAAGAGACAGAGGGGGTCAAAGAGTGGGGGGACACAGAGAGGGGACACAGAGAGATGGGGGTCAGACAGAGGGGGTCTCAGAGAGAGTGGGACAAAGAGAGGGGACGGGGGGACAGAGAGAGTGTGAACATAGGGACGGGGACTGAGAGGGTGGAGAGACTGAGGGGGAGAGAGACAGAGGAGGCGAGAAGGGGTTGACAGAGAGTGCGGTACAGAGAGCGCGGGAACAGAGAGAGGGGGACAGGGAAGACGGGGCAGAGAGAAATGTGGAGAGCGAGCGTGAACAGAGAGAGGATGACAGAGAAGAGGGGGTAGAGAGAATGGTATATAGAACATAGAACATAGAAGGATACAGCGCAGTACAGGCCCTTCGGCCCTCGATGTTGCGCCGACCGAATCCTACCTAACCTATACTAGCCCAATAACTTCCAAATGCCTATCCAATGCCCGCTTAAATGACCATAAAGAAGGAGAGTTCACCACTGATACGGGCAGGGCATTCCATGAACTCACAACCCGCTGTGTGAAGAATCTACCCTAACATCTGTCCTATACCTACCACCCCTTAATTTAAAGCTATGTCCCCTAGTAACACCTGACTCCATTAGCGGTAAGAGGTTCTTAGTATCTACCCTATCTAAACCCCTAATCATCTTATACACTTCTATCAGATCTCCCCTAAACCTTCTCTTCTCCAATGAGAACAGCCCCAAGTGCCTCAGCCTTTCCTCATAAGATTTTCCTACCATTCCAGGCAACATCCTGGTAAACCTCCTCTGCACTCGTTCTAAAGCTTCCACATCCTTCCTATAGTATGGCGACCAAAACTGCACACAATACTCCAGATGAGGCCTCACCAGAGTCTTATACAACTGCAACATGACCTCAGGACTCCGGAACTCAATACCTCTGCCAATAAAGCCCTCAATACCTCTGCCAATAAAGTATAGAGAGAGCGAGAACAGAGAGACGGGGACAGAGAGCGCGTGAACAGTGAGAGCGGGACAGAGAGAGTGGGGAGAGCCGGAGGAGGGAGAGACAGAGTGGAAAGAGACAGAGGGAAGACAGAGAGAAAGGGGACAGGGACAGAAGGACAGACAGATGAGGTTCAGAGCTTGGAGATAGAGAGAGGGGGACAGAGAGATGGGGGACAGAGAGTGGGTAGTCAGAGTGTGGAGGACCGAGAGAGGTGGACAGAGAGAGCGGGACAGAGAGTGGAGAACGGAGTGAGAGGGGGACAGAGAGCGCGGGAACAGAGAGTGGGCGGACAGGGAGAGTGGGACAGAGAGAGGGGGTGAGAGAGAGGAGGACAGAAGGAGGGAAGCAGAGACATCGGAACAGAGAGAGAGGGGATAGAGAGTGGGGGGACGGAGAGAAGGAGGACAGAGAGAAGGGGACAGAGAGAGGGGGAACGGGCCGAAGGGATCAGAGAGAGAGGGGGACAGAGAGTGGGGGCACAGTCAGAGGAGGACCGAGAGAGGGGTACTGAGATAGTGGGACAGAGAGAGGTTATAGAGAGAGGAGGGGGCAGAGAGAGAGGGACTGGGAGAGGGGAAGAGGGAGAGAGGTGGATAGAGAGTTGGGAGACGCTGAGAGGAGGACAGAGAGAGGGGACAGAGAGAGAGGTCAGAGAGAGGGGATAAAGAGAGATGCAGGATAGATAGGAGACAGAGAGAGGGGACAGACTGGAGTGGGACTGAGGGGGGGCACGTAGAGGGGACAGTGAGAGGGGGAACAGAGAGATAGGGGACAGATAGTAGGGGGACAGACAGAGGTGGATAGAGAGAGGGTAAAGATGAGGGGGTAAAGACCAGACAGATAGGGGCAGAGAGAGGAGGCTCAGAGAATGGGGGACAGTGATGGGGGACAGAGAGAGTGTGAACAGAGAGAGGGGGACAAAGAGAGCGGGAGAGACAGAGGGGGAAGAGACAGAGGGGGTCAAAGAGTGGGAGGACACAAAGAGGAGACACAAAAAGATGGGGTTCAGACAGAGCACGTGAACAGTGAGAGCGGGACAGAGCCGGGGGTGAGAGAGACAGAGGGGAATGAGACAGAGGGCAGACAGAGAGAAAGAGTACAGAGACAGAAGTACAGACAGGTGAGGTTCAGAGTTTGGGGGCAGAGAGAGGGGGACAGAGAGATGGGGGACAGAGAGTGGGTAGTCAGAGAGTGGAGGACGGAGAGAGGTGGACAGAGAGAGGGGGACAGAGAGAGGGGAACAGAGAGATGGGGACAGAGAGAGGGTGACAGAGAGAGAATGACAGAGAGAGAATGACAGAGAGTGGGACTGAGAGGGGGAACCGAGAGAGGGGGTCAAAAGAGGGGAACACAGAGTGGGTGAAAAAGAGGGGGGTGCAGAGACACAGGGGAGAAAGAGAGGAGGACGGGGAGACAGCGATTCTGGCACAGAGAGTGGGGGGACAGAGAGTGCTGGGTACTGAGAGATGGGGGACAGAGAGAGTGTGTCTCAGAAAGAGAGGGACAAAGAGAGGGGACAGAGAGAGGGGAACAGAGAGAGCTTGAACAGAAAGAGGGGGACTGAGAGGGTGGAGAGACTGAGGGGGGAGACAGAGGGGGAGAAACGGGGTTCACAGAGAGTGGGTACAGAGAGAGCGGGAACAGGCAGAGGGGGACAGAGAGTGGGTAGTCAGAGTGTGGAGAACCGAGAGAGGTGGACAGAGAGAGGGGGACAGAAAGAGGAGAACAGAGTGAGAGGGGTACAGAGAGAGTGGGAACAGAGAATGTGTGGACAGAGAGAGTGGGACAGAGAGAGGGGGTCAGAGAGAGGGGGACAGAGGGAGGGAAGCAGAGAGAGGTGGACAGAGAAAGGGAGACAGAGCGAAAGAGGACAGAGAGAGAGGGACAGAAAAAGGGGGACAGAGAGAGAAGGACTGAGAGTGGTCAGAGAGAGGGGAACAGAGAGTGGGGGATCAGAGAGAGGGGGATGGAGAGATGGGGCACAGAGAGAGGGTGTCAGAGAGGGGGGACAGAGAGAGGGAGTCAGAGAGAGGAGGACAGAGAGAGAGGAGGACAGAGAGAGAGAGGGGGACAGAGCGAGGGAGACAGAGAGTGGGCGACAAAGATGGGGGTACAGTGACACAGGGGACAGAAAATGGAGAAACGGGAGACAGCGATTGTGGCACAGAGAGTGCGGGGACAGAGAGAGGGGGACAGAGAGAGAATGATAAAGGGAGTGGGATTGAGAGAGGGGAACAGAGAGAGGGGGATCAAAGAGAGGGACATAGAGTTGGCGAAAATGAGGGGGCACAGAGACACAGGGGACAGAGAGAGGAGGACGGGGAGACAGCGATTTTGGCACAGAGAGTGGAAGGACAGAGAGTGTGGGGTTCTGAGAGATGGGAGACAGAGAGAGTGTGTCTTAGAAAGAGAGGGACAAAGAGAGGGGGACAGAGAGAGGGTGATAGAGAGAGGGGGACAGACAGAGGGGGACACAGAGTGGGCAACAAAGATGGGGATCCAGTGACACGGGGGACAGAGGGTGGAGCACAGAGGGTGACAGAGAGGGGGGACAGAGAGAGAGGAAAAAAGAGAGAGGGAAAAGAGGGGGGACAAGAGAGGGGGACATAGAGTGGGCGAAAAAGAGGGGGCTACAGAGACACAGGGGACAGAGAGAGGAGGACGGGGACACAGCTATTGTGGCACAGAGAGTGAGAGGACAAAGAGTGGGGGTTATTGAGAGATGGGGACAGAGCGAGTGAACCTCAGAGAGAAAGGGACAAAGAGGTGGGGGACAGAGAGAGGGGGCAGAGATGGGGGACCGTGGATGGGACAGAGAGGGGCCAGAGCGGGGGAACAGAGAGGCTGTCAGGGAGAGGGGGACGGAAAGAGGGGGCACAGAGGTGGGGACAAAGGGGGCGGTACGAAGACGCGGGGGACAGAGAGAGGAAGACAGAGTGGGCTTACAGAGAGGGGGCACAGAGAGTAGCGGGGCAGAGAGTGGGGGGGTCAGAGAGAGGGGGTCACAGAGAGAGATGACAGAGAGAGGGGATTTAAGAGAGTGGGGGACCGGGAGAGGGGAACAGAGAATAGGTGGACAGAGAGAGGGGGACACAGAGTGGTCGGCAAAGAGGAGTGTACAGAGACACGGGGGACAGAGACAGGTGGACGAGGGGACAGAGACGATTGCTCACAGAGAGTGGGAGTCAGAGAGATGGGAACAGAGAGAGAGGGACGGGGTGGGTCAGAGAGTGCAGGACAGAGAAAGGCGGGACAGAACGAGGAGTGTCAGAGAGAGGGGGAGAGAGAGAGCGGGAACAGCGAGAGGGCGGACAGAGACGGGGGACAGAGAGAGGGGGACAGAGAGTTGTGCGCAGAGAGAGCGGTAACGAGAGAGGGCAGACAGAGAGAGGGGGACAGAGAGTGGGGTAACATAGAGTGGGGGACAGTGAGAGGAGGACAGAAAGAGGGGACAGAGAGAGGGGGCATAGAGGGGGGTGACAGACAGAGGGGGACCGAGAGATTGGGAATGGAGAGGGGGGGACACAGAGAGGGCGGGCAGAGAGTGTGGGGCAGAGAGAGGGGGGGCAGCGAGAGAGGGACAGAGAGAGGTGGGACAGAGAGTGGGAGACAGAGAGCAGGGGACAGAGAGGGATGGGCAGTGAGAGCCTGCAGAGAGAGAGAGGAATAGAGAGACCGGGAACAGAGAGAGGGCGGACAGAGAGAGGGGGGGGGACAGAGCGAGAGGGACAGAGAGAGGGGGACAGAGAGAGGGGGACAGAGAGAGAGGGACAGAGAGAGGGCGGACAGAGAGAGGGGGGACAGAGAGAGGGACAGAGAGAGGGGGACAGAGAGAGGGGGGCAGAGGGAGGGAAACGGAGAGAGGTACAGACAAATGGGGACAGAGAAAGGGAGACTGGGGCAAAGGGGTCAGAGAGAGAAGGGGACAGAGAGTGGGGGGACAAAGAGGAGGGAGACACAGGGGGAAGAGACAGAGGGGGGACAAAGAGTGGTGGGACAGAGAGTGGGGGACAGTGAGAGGAGGACAGAGAGAGGGGAGAGAGAGAAGGGGGTATGGAGAGGGGTATAGGGAGAGAGGGACAGAGAGATTGGGAACAGAGAAAGAGCCGACAGTGAGAGGGGGGACACAGAGAGGGGAATAGAGGGAGGGAAACAGAGAGGGGGGCACAGAGAGAGGGGGACAGGGAGAGGGGGACAGAGAGAGAGAGGGATAGAGAGTGGGGGGACAGAGAGAAGGTGACGGGGGGCCAGAGAGAGAGGGGGACAGAGAGAAGGGCACAGAGAGAAGGGATAGAGAGGGAGGGAGGACACTTTGGGAAACGGAGTGTGTCACACAGAGAGAGGGACAAAGAGAGGGGGACAGAGAGAGGTTGACAGAGAGAGGGTTATAGAGAGAGGGGGAGATAGAGATGGGGGGCAGAGAGAAGGGGGCACAGAGTGGACGACAAAGGTGGTGGTACAGTGACAAGGGGGACAGAGAATGGTGCACAGAGGGGGACAGAGAGAGGCGACAGAGAGAGAGGGACAGAGAGAGGGAGTAGAGAGAGGGGAGAGAGCGAGGGGAACAGAGAGAGAGAGGGACAAGAGGGGAGACACAGAGTGGGAGAACAAAGGAGGGTACAGAGACACAGGGGACAGAGAGAAGAGTTTGGGGAGACAGCAATTGTGGCACAGAGCGTGGGGGAACAGACAGCGTGGGGTACTGAGGCAAGGGGGCCCGAGAGAGGGGCACAGAGAGAAAGGGACAGAGAGAGGGGGACAGAGAAAGGGCGACAAAGATGGAGGTACAGTGACACGGAGGACAGAGAGTGGAATACGGGGAGACAGCGATTGTGGCATAGAAAGTGCGGGGACAGAGAGTGGGGGACAGAGCGAGTAATACAGAGAGAGAATGACAGAGAGAGAATGACAGAGAGAGTGGGACTGAGAAGGGGGAACAGAGAGAGGGGACAAGAGAGGGGGACACAGAGTGTGCGAAAAAGAGGGGGGACAGAGACACAGGGGACAGAGAGAGGAGGACGGGGAGACAGCGATTGTGGTACAGAGAGTGGGGGGACAGACAGTGGAGGGTACTGAGAAGTGGGGGACAGAGAGAGTGTGTCTCAGAAAGAGAGGGACAAAGAGAGGGGGCAGAGAGAGGGGAACAGAGAGAGCGTGAACATAGAGAGAGGGGGATTGAGAGGGTGGTGAGACTGAGGGGGGAAACAGGGGGTGGGAAATGGGGTTGACAGACGGTGGGGTACAGAGAGGGCGGAAACAGAGAGAGGGGGACAGAGAAGAAGGGGCAGAGAGAAGTGTACAGAGAGATCGTGAATAGAGAGAGGGGAACAGAGAAGAGAGGATAGAGAGAATGGTACAGAGAGAGCGTGAACAGAGAGACGGGGACAGAGAGAGTGGGAACAGTGAGTGTGGGACAGAGAGAGTAGGGAGAGCCGGGGTGGTGAGACAGAGGGGGGAGAGACAGAGGGGAGACAGAGAGAAGGAGGACAGTGAGAAAGGGGACAGAAAGAAAAGGACAGACATATGGGGTTCAGATAGTGGGGGACAGAGAGAGGGTACAGAGACATGGCGGACACAGAGATGCGGGTCAGAGAGATAGAGGTCAGAGAGAGAGGGACAGATAGAGTGGCGTCAGAGACCGGGGACAGAGAGTGGGGGAAAGAGAGTGGGTAGTCAGAGTATGGGGGTCTGAGAGAGGTGGACAGAGGGAGGGAGCAGACAGAGGGGGACACAGAGGGGGACAGAGAGAGGGGGACATAGAGGGGACAGAGAGAGGGGGACATAGAGGTGGGGACAAAGAGGGGACAAAGACGTGGGGGAGAGAGAGAGGACGACAGAGTGGGGAGGACAGAGAGGGGGGCACAGAGAGTTGGGGGACAGAGAGTGGGGGAAAGAGAGAGGGGTTCAGAGAGAGACGGTCAGAGAGAGGGGGTTTGAGGGAGTGGGGGATAGAAAATGGGGGACAGAGAGAGGGGGACACAGAGTGGTCGGCAAAGGGGAGTGAACAGAGACACGGGGGACAGAGACAGGTGGACGGGGGAACAGAGACGATTGTTCAGAGAGTGGGGGACAGAGAGTGGGGGATAGAGAGATGGGGACAGAGAGAGAGGGCTCAGAGAGTGGGGGAAAGAGAGACGGGACAGAGAGAGAAGGACAGGGAGAGGAGGGGTCAGAGAGTGTAGGGCAGAGAAAGGCGGGACAGAGCGAGGTGTGTCTGAGAGAGGGGGACAGAGAGAGGAGTGACACAGAGTGGGGGGTCACAGAGTGAGAGGGACCGAGACATTGGGAACAGAGAGAGAGAGGGGACAGTGAGAGGGGGACACAGAGCGGGGGGACAGAGAGAGGGGGGACACAGAGAGGGGGACAGAGAGCGGGGGACAGAGAGAGGCGGGAAAGAGTGTGGGGGGACAGAGTTTGGGGGGACAGAGAGGAAGGGTCAGTGAGAGCCTGCAGAGAGATGGGGCAGAGAGAGCGGGACAGAGAGAGCGGGAAGAGAGAGCGCGCGGACAGAGAGAAGGGGACAGAGAGTGGGGGGACAGAGGGTGGAGGGCCAATGAGAGGAGGATAGAGAGAGGGGACAGAGAGAGAGGTATTGAGATAGTGGACAGGCAAATGGGACAGAGAGAGGGGTACAGAGAGAGGGAGACAGAGGGAGGGAAACAGAGAGAAGGGGCAGAGAGAGATGGGGACAGAGAGAGGGGGAAGAGAGAGAGAGGGGAATGGAGAGTGGGAGCACTGTGAGAGGAGAGCAGAGAGAGGGGACAGAGAGAGGGAGACCGGGTCGAAGGAGTCAGAGAGAAAGGGGGACAGAGAGTGGGGGGACAGTAAGAGGAGGACAGAGAGAGGGGATAGAGAGAGGGGTATTGAGATAGTGGGACAGACAAAGGGGGACAGAAGAGGGGTACAGAGAGAAGGGTACAGAGAGAGGGGGACAGAGGGAGGGAAATAGAGAGCGGGGGCACAGAGAGAGGCGGACAGAGAGAGCGGGGAAAGAGAGGGGGAATAGAAAGAGGGGAATAGAGAGTGGGGGCACAGTGAGAGGAGGACAGAGAGAGGGGACAGAGAGAGGGGGACCGGGTTGAAGGGGTCAGAGAAAGAGAGGGGGACAGAGAGAGAATGATAAAGAGAGTGGGACTGAGAGGGGGGAACAGAGAGAGGGGGACAAGAGAGGGGGACATAGAGTGGGCGAAAAAGAGGCGGGTACAGAGACACATGGGACAGAGAGAGGAGGACGGGGAGACAGGGATTGTGGCACAGAGAGTGGGAGAACAGAGAGTAGGGGGTACCGAGAGACGGGGGACAGAGAGAGTGTGTCTCAGAGAGAGGGGACAGAGAGAGTGTGAGAGAGAGAAGGTGATAGAGAGAGGGGGACAGAGAGAGGGTGACCGACAAAGGGGGACACAGGTGGGGACAAAAAAGTGGTACAAAGACACGGGGGACAGAGAGAGGAGGGAAGAGAGGGGGCGCAGAGAGTTGGGGGACAGAGAGAGGGAGGACAGAGAGAGGAGGGTCAGAGAAAGAGGGGACAGTGAGAGGGGGACACAGAGAAGGGGACAGAGAGAAGTGGGACAAAGAGAGGGGAACAGAGCGCGGGGGGCATAAAGAGGTAAGATCGAGTTTGGGGGGCCATTGAGGGAGGGTCAGTGAGAATGGGCAGAGGGAGACAGATTGAGAGAACGGGAACAGAGAGAGGGGGACAGAGGGCGGGGGACAGAGGGAGGGAAACAGAAAGAGGGGAACACGAGAGGGGGGACAGAGAGAGGGGGACCGAGGCGAAGGGGTCAGAGAGAGAGGGGGCAGAGATTGGGGGGCATTGAAAGTAGGACAGAGAGAGGGGGTACAGAGATTGTGAGACAGAGACAGGGCTCAGAGGCAGGGATACATAGAGAGTGGGACAGAGGGAGGGAAACAGAGAGGGGCACAGAGAGAGCTGGACAGAGAGAGGGGGACAAAGCGAGAGGGGGACAGAGTGGGGAGGACAGAGAGGGGGGCACAGAGAATTGGGGGACAGAGAGGGGGAAAGAGACAGGGGTTCAGAGAGATGGTCAGAGAGAGGGGGGTTGAGAGAGTGGGGAATAGAAATGGGGACAAAGAGAGGGGGACACAGAGTGGTCGGCAAAGGGGAGTGAACAGAGACACGGGGGACAGAGACAGGTGGAAGGGGGAACAGAGACGATTGTTCAGAGAGTGGGGGGACAGAGAGTGGGGGATAGAGAGATGGGGACAGAGAGAGAGGGCTCAGAGAGTGGGGGAAAGAGAGACGGGACAGAGAGAGAAGGACAGGGAGAGGAGGGGTCAGAGAGTGTAGGGCAGAGAAAGGCGGGACAGAGCGAGGTGTGTCTGAGAGAGGGGGACAGAGAAAGAGACAGAGAGAGGGCGACAGAGAGAGGAGTGACACAGAGTGGGGGGTCACAGAGTGAGAGGGACCGGGACATTAGGAACAGAGAGAGAGAGAGGGGACAGTGAGAGGGGGACACAGAGAGGGGGGACAGAGAGCGGGGAACAGAGAGAGGCGGGAAAGAGTGTGGGGGGGGACAGAGTGTGGGGGGACAGAGAGGAAGGGTCAGTGAGAGCCTGCAGAGAGACGGGGCAGAGAGAGCGGGACAGAGAGAGCGGGAAGAGAGAGCGCGCGGACAGAGAGAAGGGGACAGAGAGTGGGGCGACAGAGAGTGGAGGGACAGTGAGAGGAGGACAGAGAGAGGGGACAGAGAGAGAGGTATTGAGATAGTGGGACAGGCAAAGGGGACAGAGGGAGGGAAACAGAAAGAAGGGGCACAGAGAGATGGGGACAGAGAGAGGGGGAAGAGAGAGAGGGCAATAGAGAGTGGGAGCACAGTGAGAGGAGAACAGAGAGAGGGGACAGAGAGAGGGAGATCGGGTCGAAGGAGTCAGAGAGAAAGGGGGACAGAGAGTGGGGGAACAGTAAGTGGAGGACAGAGAGAGGGGATAGAGAGAGGGGTATTGAGATAGTGGGACAGACAAAGGGGGACAGAAGAGGGGTACAGAGAGAGGTGTACAGAGAGAGGGGGACAGAGGGAGGGAAAGAGAGAGAGGGGGACAGAGAGAGGGGGAAAAGAGAGAGGGGAATAGAAAGAGGGGAATAGAGAGTGGGGGCACAGTGAGAGGAGGACAGAGAGAGGGGACAGAGAGAAGGGAACCGGGTTGAAGGGGTCAGAGAAAGAGAGGGGGACAGAGGGAATGACAAAGAGAGCGGGGCTGAGAGGGGGGAACAGAGAGAGGGGGACAAGAGAGGGGGACATAGAGTGGGCGAAAAAGAGGCGGGTACAGAGACACAGGGGACAGAGAGAGGTGGACGGGGAGACAGGGATTGTGGCACAGAGAGTGGGAGAACAGAGAGTAGGGGGTACCGAGAGACGGGGGACAGAGAGAGTGTGTCTCAGAGAGAGGGGACAGAGAGAGTTTGAGAGAGAGAAGGTGATAGAGAGAGGGGGACAGAGAGAGGGTGACAGACAAAGGGGGACACAGAGGTGGGGACAAAAAGAGTGGTACAAAGACACGGGGGACAGAGAGAGGAGGGCAGAGAGGGGGCGCAGAGAGTTGAGGGACAGAGAGAGGGAGGACAGAGAGAGGAGGGTCAGAGAAAGAGGGGACAGTGAGAGGGGGACACAGAGAAGGGGACAGAGAGAAGTGGGACAAAGAGAGGGGAACAGAGCGCGGGGGGCATAAAGAGGTAAGATCGAGTTTGGGGGGCCATTGAGGGAGGGTCAGTGAGAACGGGCAGAGGGAGACAGATTGAGAGAACGGGAACAGAGAGAGTGCGGACAGAGAGAGTGCGGACAGAGGGAGGGAAACAGAAAGAGGGGAACACGAGAGGGGGGACAGAGAGAGGGGGACCGAGGCGAAGGGGTCAGAGAGAGAGGGGGACAGAGATTGGGGGGACATTGAAAGGAGGACAGAGAGAGGGGACAAAGAGAGGGGGTACAGAGATTGTGGGACAGAGACAGGGCTCAGAGAGAGGGGTACAGATAGAGTGGGACAGAGGGACGGAAACAGAGAGGGGCACAGAGAGAGCTGGACAGAGAGAGGGGGACAAAGCGAGAGGGGGACAGAGTGGGGGGACAGTGAGAGGAGGACAGAGAGAGGGGACAGAGAGAGGGGGGACAGAGAGAGGGGGACAGAGAGATGAACCGGGACAAAGGGGTCAGAGAGAGAGGGGCACAGGGAGAACTGAACAGAGAGAGGGCAACAAATCGAGAGGGGGACAGAGTGTGGGGGGACAGTGAGAGGAGGACACAGAGAGGGGACAGAGAGAGTGGGTACAGCGATAGGGGGACAGAAAGAGTGGGACAGAGAGAGGGTGGGACAGAGGTGGCGGCAGAGAGTGGGACAGAGAGCGGGGGACAGGGTGGCTGGACAGAGAGGAGGGAAAGAGAGAGGTGAACAGAGAGCGGGGAGGGAAGAGAGAATGGGGCAGAGAGAAGGGGGACAGAGAGAAGGGGGACAGAGAGAGAGAGGGTACAGAGAGTGGGTGCACAGTAAGAGGAGGACAGAGAGAGGGGACAGAGGGAGGGAGTACAGGGAGACGGCGTACAAAAAGAGGAGGACAGAGAGAAGGGGGCAGAGGCGGGGGGGAAGAGACAGATGGGTCGGAGAGATCGGAACTGCGAAAGGGGGGCAGAGAGAAGGGGACAAGTTGAGGGGAACAGAGAGAGGGAGGACAGAGAGGGGAACAGAGAGGCGGCAGAGAGAAGGCAGCAGAGTTGGGGACACAGAGGGGGAGAGAGAGAGGTGGGGGACAGAGAGTGGGTTACAGAGAGTGCGGGAGGAACAGAGAGAGAGGTAAAGAGACAGCGGAACAGAGAAGAGGGGGCTGAGAGCCGGGGGTCAGAGACAGCGTGAACAGAAAGAGGGGAAAGAGAAAGATGGAAAGACAGAGGGGGAAGGGACAGCGGGGGAAGCGAGTGGAGTCCAGAGAGCGAGGAAACAGAGAGAAGGGGCCATAGAGAGGGGGGACAGAGAGGAGGGGGACAGAGAGAGAGTTACAGAGAGAGTGGGGGCACAGTAAGAGGAGGACAGAGAGAGGGGACAGAGAGAGGGGGTACAGAGAGACGGCGTACAAAAAGAGGCAGGACAGATAGGGGGACAGAGAGGGAGGGGGCAGAGTGTAGAGGGACTGAGAGAGGGGGACAGGTAGAGGGGGACAGTGAGAGGGGGAAGTGAGAGTGGGACAGAGAGAGGGGCGACAGAGAGAGGTGGGACAGAGTGAGGCGGGACAGAGAGAGGGGGTCATGGGGCGCAGAGAGAGGCCTACAGGGATAGTGGGGCCAGAGAGTGTGGGACATTGAGATGGAGTCGGAGAGAGGGGGATAGAGTGCGGGGGACAGGGTGGCTGAACAGAGAGAAGGGAAAGAGAGTGGGGAACAGAGAGCGGGGGGGGGTGAAGAGAGAATGGGGCCGAGAGAATGGGGACAGAGAAAAGGGGGGCAGAGAGGAGGGGGGCAGAGACAGATGGGTCAGAGAGAGGGGAACTGCGAAAGGGGGGCAGAGAGAAAGGGACAAGTTCAGGGGAACACAAGGAAGGAGGAGAGAGAGGGGAACAGAGAGGCGGCAGAGAGAAGGCGGCAGAGTGGGGGACACACAGGTGGGACAGAGAGAGAGGTGGGGGACAGAGAGTAAGTTACAGAGAGTGCGGGAGGAACAGAGAGAGAGCGGAACAGAGAGCGGGGGGTCAGAGACAGCGTGAACAGAAAGAGGGGAAAGAGAAAGATGGAAAGACAGAGGGGGAAGGGACAGCGGGGGAAGCGAGTGGAGTTCAGAGAGTGAGGAAACAGAGAAAAGGGGCCAATGAGAGGGGGACAGAGAGAGGGGAACAGATAGACGGGTTCAGAGAGAAGGGGTCAGAGAGAGGGGATAGAGAGGACGGGACAGCGAGAGGGGGACAGACCCAGATGGGAGAGTGAGAGGGGGGTCAGAGCGAGGTGTGGGCAGACAGAAAGGGACAGAGAGAGAGGTACAGAGAGAGAGGTACAGAGAGAGGGGCAGAGAGTGGGGGGACAGAGAGAAGCGGTCAGAGAGAGGGGAATGGAGAGAAGGGATCAGAGAGTGGGGTATAGAGAGAACGGGACAGAGAGAGGGGGACAGAGCAGGGGGGAGAGTGAGAGGGGGTCAGAGCAAAGTGTGGACAGACAGAAGGGGACCGAGAGAGAGGTACAGAGAGAGGGACAGAGAGATGGGAATCCGAGAGAGAGGGACAGAGAATGGGGGATCAGAGAGAAGGGGACAGAGAGAGAGGGGGACAGAGCCAGGGGGAGAGTGAGAGGGGGTCAGAGCGAGGTGTGGACAGACAGAAGGGGACGGAGAGAGAGATACAGAGAGGGGGACAGAGAGAGGTGGACAGAGAGAGTTGGGAACATAGGGGAGGACAGAGAGAGGGAGGGGTAGAGAGTGGGGCCACAGAACGGTGGGAGACAGAGAGAGGGAGGACAGAGAGAGGCGGACAGAGAGAGGGCGTCGTGAGGTGCAGAGAGAGGGCTTCAGGGAGAGTAGGGCCAGAGAGTGGGGGACAGTGAGATGGGGACAGAGAGAGTGGGGGACAGAGAGCGGGGGACAGGGTCGCTGGACAGAAAGGACGGAGACAGAGAGACGAAGGGCAGAGAGAGGCGGACAGAAAGAGTGGCAGCAAGGAGGAGCGGGACAGAGAGGCGGACAGAGAGAGGGGGACAGAGATAGGTAGACAGAGAGAGTGGGGGACAGAGAGAGTGGGGGACAGAGAGAGTGGGGGACTGATGGGGGGACAGAGAGAGGGAGGGATCGACAGAGAGGAAGGAGACAGAGAGAGGGTGGTCTGAAAGAGGGGGGACAGAGAGAGGGGGCAGAGAGGAGCTGGACTGAGAGAGAGACAGATAGACAGTGCGACAAACACAGGGGGACACAGAGAGAGGTGGGACTTGGGAGGCAGAGAAAGATGATCCGGGAAATTGGGGAGAGAGAGCGAGGAGAGAGACTGGGGACACGGGGGTGGGGGCAGAGAGGGGGAGGGACAGAGAGAGGGGTAGACATAGATGAGGGAGACAGAGAGAGGGAGGACAGAGAGAGGGCGGACAGAGAGGGGGGCAAAGAGGAGCGGGACAGAGAGAGTGGGAACAGAGAGAGGGTGGAAAAGTAAGGGGGCAGAGAGAGGTGGACAGACAGTGCGGAACAAGAGAGAGGGGGACAGAGTGAGGGGTACAGAGAGAGTGGGTCAGAGAGATGGGGACTGAGAGAGGGAGACAGTGAGAAGGGGACAGAGAGAATGGGTCAGAGAGAGAGGGATAGAGAAAGGGGGACAGAGAAGAAGAGGATGAGAGAGGGGGATCAGAGAGAGAGCGTGGACAGAGAGAGAGGTGGAGAGACAGAGGGGGAAGGGACAGCGGGGGAAACGAGTGGAGTACAGAGAGGATGGAAACAGAGACAAGGGGACAGAGAGAGGGGGACAGAGAGAGGGGAACAGTGAGAGGGGATCAGAGCGAGGTTTGGACCGACAGAAGGGAACAGAGAGAGAGGTACAGAGAAAGGGACAGAGAGAGGGGGACAGAGAGTGGGGGGACAGAGAGGGGGTATAGAGAGAGGGGGGACAGAGGGTGGGGGGACAGAGACTGGGGGTACAGAGAGAGGGGGACAGAGAGAAGGGGACAGACAGAGGGAACAAAGAGGGGGCTGAAAGTGTGAGGGGGACAGAGAAAGGGTGTCAGGGAGAGGGATATAGAGAGAGTGAGAAGAGAGCGCGGGAAGAGAGAGGGAGTGCGGACAGAGAGAGGTGGACAGAGAGTGGGGGCAGAGAGTGGGGGAACAGTGAGAGGAGGATCGAGAGTGGCAGAGAGGGGGGATAAAGAGAGGAGGGACAGTAGCAGAGGGACAGAGTGTGTGGGGACAGAGAGAGGGGTGTCAAAGAGACGTGGACAGAGAGAGGGGTACGAAGAGAGCAGGAACAATGAGACGGGGACAGAGTTGGGAGGAAAGAGAGAGAGGGACAGAGAGAGAGGGGGGCAGAGAGAGGGAGACAAAGAGAGGAGGACAAAGAGACGGGAACGTGGGGGGGGCAGAGAGAGGGTGTCAGTGAGAGTGGGGAGAGAAGAGGACAGAGATTGAGGGACACTGAGGGGGGTGCAGAGAGAGAGAGCGACAGACAGAGGGGCGACAGAGAGGAGGGAGACAGAGAGAGGGGGACAGAGAGAGAATGATCAGAGAGAAGGGGGACAGAGGGGGGAAAGAGAGAGGGAGGGATAGAGAGAGGGGTGACAGAGAGGAGGGAGACAGAGAGAGGGAGGTCAGAAGAGGGGGGGACAGAGAGAGGGGACAGAGAGGAGCGGGATTGAGAGGGGGACAAATACACAGTGGGACAAAGACAGGGGGACACAGTGAGATGGGGGAATTTGGGGGAGAGAGAGGTTATCCAGGAGAGTCGGGAGAGAGCGCGGGGACAGAGACTGGGGACACGTGGGTGGGGAGGGCAGAGAGGGGGAGGGACAGAGAGAGGGGAAGACATAGAGGAGGGAGACAGAGAGAGGGAGGACAGTGAGAGCGCGGACAGAGGAGGGGGAAAAGAGAGACAGAGGGACAGAGAGGGCACTGAGAGACAGGAGGTCAGAGAGAGGGGGATAAGGAGTGTGGGGGACAGAGAGTGGGGACAGAGAGAGGTGGGACAGAGTGAGGAGGACAGAGAGAAGGGGGAACAGAGAGAGGGTGGAAAAGAGAGGGGGACAGAGAGGGGGGGACAGAGTGAGGGGAGCAGAGATGGGGACAGAGAGATGTGGACAGAGACATGGGGACAGTGAGAGCGGGACAGTGAGCGGGGAGGGCAGAGAGAGTGAGAGTGAGAGAGGGGAACAGTGAGATGAAGACAGAGAGAGGGGACAGGGAGAGGGTGGATAGTGAGGGGGGACAGTGAGATGGGACAGAGTGTGAGCGGACAGAAAGAGGGGTGACAGAGAGAGGGGAACAGAGAGAGCAAGAACACGAGACGGCGCACAGAGAGAGACAGCACAGAGAGAGGGGAACAGAGAGATGGAACAGAGAGAGGGGACAGAGAGCGCGGAAAGAGAGAGAAGACGGACAGAGAGGGGGCGACAGACAGAGGAGTGGCAGAGAGTGTGGGGACAGTGAGAGGCAGACAAAGGAAGGGGTCAGTGAGAGGGGGCAGAGAGTGGGTACAGAGAGTGAGGGACAGCGAGAGGCGGACAGAGAAAGGGGACAGTGAGGGGCGACAGAGAGAGAGAGAGGGGACAGAGGTAGGGTGACAGAGAGAGAAGGGGCCAGAGAGTTGGATACAAAGAGAGTGGGGACAAAGCGGGGCAGAGAGGAGGGGGACAGAGAGAGATGGGACAGTGAGAGAGGGGACAGAGAGAAAGAGACATCGAGAGGGGGTCAAAGAGGAGGAAGAGAGGGGGAGGAGAGAAGGGTGGCAGAGAGAGCTGGGACAGAGCGAGGGTGGACAGAGAGGGGGGTCAGAGAGAGGGGGACAGAGAGAGGGACAGAAAGAGCGGGAAAAGAGAGAGGGGGACGGAGAGAAAGGGTCAGAGAGAGGGGGACAGAGAGAGGGGTGACAGAGGGAGGGCGACAGAGAGGAGGACACAGAGAAGGGAGAGAGAGAGGGTAGAGAGAGTGGGGGACAGAGGGAGGGGACAGAGACAGGGGGGCAGAGTGGGGGGAACAGAGTGTGGGTTCAGAGAAGAAGGGGGCAGAGAAAGAGGGACAGAGATAGTGGGGAAAGAGAGGGCAACAGAGAGCGGGGGAACAGAGACGGGGGCACGTTGGGTGCAGAGAGAGGTGTTCAGGGAGTGGGGAGACAGAGAGAGGGGACAGACACCGTGGAACACAGAGAGTGGGGCAGAGAGAGGGAGGGACAGAGAGAGGGAGTCAGAGAGGAGGAGGAAGGAGAGAGAGGGGACAGAGAGAGTGGGGACAGAGAAAGGGGGCAAAGAAAGGGGTACAGAGAGAGGGGAAAGAAAGAGGGGCACGTGTGGTGCAGAGACTTGTTCAGGGAGTGATGGGACAGAGAGAGGTGGGACAGACAAGAGGGGAAAAGAGAGAGGGCGGAAAGAGAGGGGAACAGACAGAAGGTGGACAGAGAGTGCGGGTACAGAGAGAGGGAGGGACAGAGAGAGGGGGGACAGAGAGAGGTGGGAAGAGAGATGGGGGACAGCGAGAGGGGGACAGAGAGAGGGCGGAAAAGAGTGGGGACAGAGAGAGGGCGGACAGAGAGGGGGGGTACACAGAGAGGGGGACAGTGAAGGGGAACAGAGAGAGTGGGTCAGAAAGAGAGGGATAGAGAGCGAGGACAGAGAGAGTAGGAAGAGAGAGCGGGAAGAGAGGGCGGACAAAGAGAGAGGGACAGAGAATGGGGGGACAGAGAATAGTGGGACAGTGAGAAGAGGACAGAGAGTGGGGACGGGGAGGGGGGATAGAGAGTGGATGGAACAGTGAGTGTGGGGGGACAGAGAGAGGGGACACAGACAGCGGGAACAGAGAGAAGTGGACAGAGAGAGGGGACAGAGAGCGAGGGACAGAGAGAGGCGGCACAGAGAGAGGGGTGACAGAGAGAGGGCGGACAGAGAGGGGCGACAGAGAGGGGCGACAGAGAGAGGGCGGATAGAGAGAGGGGGACAGAGAGAGGCGGCACAGAGAGAGGGGTGACAGAGAGAGGGCGGCAGAGAAGGACGCCAAAGAGAGGGGGTAGAGAGAGTGGGAGGACAGAGAGGAGAGGGACAGAGAGAGTGGTGACAGAGAGAGTGGAACAGAGAGAGGGGGACAGAGAGGGGGGACAGAGAGAGGGGCACGTGTACTGCAAGTGAAGGGTACAGCGAGAGGGGGACAGAGAGAGAGGGGACAGAGAGGCGGGGGACAGAGAGAGAAGGTCAGTGAGAGGAGGAACAGAGAGAGGGGGGGACAGAAATCGGAGATCACAAGAGGTGCGAAGAGAGAGGGAGGGACAGAGAGGTGGTGGAAAGAGAGACAGGGGACAGAGAGACGGAGACAGAGAGAGATGGGACAGAGAGGAGGGGGACAGAGAGAGAAGGTCAGAGGGAGAGGGGGACAGAGAGGGAAACAGAGAGCGGGGGACAGAGAGAGGGGGGAGAGAGAGGGCAGAACAGAGCGAGGGGGTACAGAGAGAGGGAGGCACAGAGAGAGGGGGCACAGAGAGAGGGGGCAGATAGGGTGTCAGAGAGACGGGGCAGAGAGGGGGACAGAGTGAGGGGTTACAAGAGAAGGGGCAGAGTGAGGGGGGACTGATAGAAGGGTGAAAGAGATGTGGACAGAGAGAGGGGTGACAGAGAGAGGGGGACAGAGAGGAGGCGCACAGAGAGATGGGGATAGAGAGAGGGGGGCCAGAGACCACCACTCTCTGTCCCCCCCTCTCTGTCCCTCTCTCTTTGTCCGCCCTCTCTTCCCATGCTCTCTTCCCACTCTCTCTGAACCCCTCTCTCTGTCCCCGCTCACTGTCCCCCTCTCTGGATCCCCCTCTCTGTGTCCCCCTCTCTGCGAACCCCCTTCTCTGTCTGGCCTCTCCCTTCTCCCGGGCTCTCTGCCCCCCTTCTCCCTGTCCCCCTCTCTTTTCCGGCTTCTCTCTGTCCCCCTCTCGCTGTCCCACAGAGAGGTGTGAAGAGAGAGGAAGGGACAGAGAGAGAGGGGGAGAGAGAGGAGGTTGAAAGAGAGGGAGGGGACAGAGAGACGAGGACAGAGAGAGAGGGGACAGAGAGAGAGGGAACAGAGAGGAGGGGGACAGAGAGTGGGGACAGAGCGAGGGGGTACAGAGAGCGCGGGGCACAGAGAGACGGGGGCACAGACAGGGGGGCAGATAGGGTGTCAGAGAGACGGGGCAGAAGGGGGAGAAAGAGCGAGGGGGTTACAGAGAGAAGGGGCAGAGTGAGGGGGGAACTGAGAGAAGGGTGACAGAGACGGGGACAGAGAGAGGGGGTGACAAAGAGTGGGGGACAGAGAGGAGTGGAACAGAGAGAGGGGGGACAGGGAGATGGGGGACAGAGAGGGCTACAGGGAGAGACGGACGGATTGAGGGGGGACAGAGAGGGGGACAAAGATGGAGGACAGCGAGGGGGACAGAGAGACGGGTGGACATAGAGACGGCACAGACCGAGGGGGAGACAGAGAAAGGGGGTCAGAACAATGGTGGGACATAGAGAGGGGACGCAGAGAGGGGGGCAGGGAGAGGGGGGACTGAGACATGGGGACAGAGAGAGAGGGGTGTCAGAGTGTGGGGGAGAGGGGGAGTGGGGGAGGGACAGAGAGGGGGGACTGAGACAGGGGACAGAGAGAGAGAGGGGTGTCAGAGTGTGGGGGAGAGGGGGAGGGGGGAGGGACAGAGAGAGGGGGGACTGAGACAGGGGACAGAGAGTGGGACAGAGCGAGGACAACAGACAGCGTGAACAGATAGATGGAGACAGAGAGAGGGGGAGAGACAGAAGGGGTAGCAGAGAAAGGGGGACAGACTGAATCGGACAGAGTGAGGGGGACACAGAGAGTGGGCACAGGGAGGGAGAGAGACAGAGAAAGAGGGGTCAGAGAGAGGAGGGACGGGTGGCAGAGAGATGGGGACAGTGGGACAATTGGAGATAGAGGGGGGACAGAGAGAGGGGGTACTGAGAGAGTGGGGACTGAGACGGGGGACAGAGAGATGGGGACAGAGGGAGGGTGGGACATAGAGGGTGGACAGAGCGAGGGGGAGAAAGAGAAAGGGGGTAAGATGGAGGGTGGGACATAGAGAGCGGGGACAGAGAGAGGGACAGGAGGGGCATAGAGGGGGGCAGAGAGCGGGGACGCAGCGGGGGCAGAGAGAGGGAGAGACAGAGAGAGGGGGATGAGAGAGGAGGGGTGACAGAGAGAGAGGGGACAGAGAGAGGGGCAGGGAGAGGGGGACAGAGACTGGAGACACAGAGAGGAGGGCAGAGAGATGGAGGGACAGAGAGGGGACGGAAAAGAGAGGGGACAGAGAGGAGGGGGACAGAGAGGGAGAGAGAGAGGGGGACAGAGAGAGGGGCATGTGGGTGCAGAGAGAGGTGTTCAGGGAGTGGGGGGTCAGAGAGAGAGAAAACAGAGACTGGGGACACAGAGGGGGTGGCAGAGAGGAGGGGAAGAGAGAGAGGCGACAGAGAGAGGGGGACAGATACTGGAGACACAGAGAGGGGGCAGAGAGAGGGAGGGACAGAGAGGGGGAACAGAGAGAGGTAGGACAGAGGGGAACAGAGAGGAGGGGAAAAGGAGAGAGGGGGACCGAGAGGGGGACAGAGAGAGAGCGGAAAAGAGAGGGGGTCAGAGAGAAGGGTACAGAGAGAGGGGGGTCAGAGAGAGGGGGACACAGAGAGGGGGGCAGTGAGGGGGAACATAGAGAAGGGGCCAGAGAGAGGGACAGAGAGAGAGGGACAGAGAGAGTGGGGGACAGAGAGTATGGAACAGAGAGAGGGGGCGGGGAGAGAAGGGGTGTCCGAGGCGGGGACAAAGGGGGGACAGAGAGGGTTTCAGAGAGAGAGGGGGACAGAGAGAGCAGGAAGAAGAGAGGACAGACAGGGAGAGGGGGGACAGAGAGAGGGTATAAAGTGGGGGGGCAGTGAGCGGGGGCAAAGAGAATGGACAGAGAAAGGGGGACACAGAGACTGTGGACAGTGAGAGAGCGATCGAGAGTGGGTACAGAGAGATGGTCCAGCGAGAGGGGCACAGAGAGCAGGGGAACAGATAGAGGGGGACAGAAAGGGGGAACAGAGAGGTGGGAGGGCAGATATTTGGGACAGAGAGAGGGGGGAGAGACAGATGTTGACAAAGGCAGGGGATATTGGGGGGACAAGTGGGGGCCAGAGAGAGGCGTTCAGGGAGAGTGGGGAGAGAGAGGGGAACAGAGACTGAGGGACACAGACGGGGGCAGACAGAGGGAGGGATAGAGAGAAAGAGGTTGACAGAGAGAGGGGGACAGAGGGTTCGTGGGACATTGAGGGTGAACAGGGGTGGACAGTGAGCGGGGAGAGAGAGATGGGGACAGAGAGAGAGTGGGACACAGAGGGTGACAGAGAGCGCGGGGATAGAGAGAGGGGTGTCAGCGTGGGGACTGAGAGAGAAGGGGACATAGAGAGGGGTATAGTGAGAGGGACACAGAGGGACGGGGCCAGAGAGATGCGTGTCAGAGAATGAGGGCAGAGAATGTCGAAGGGACAAAGAGAGAGGAACAGAAGGATGGGTGCAGAGACAGGGGGTCGAGACAGAGGGGAAAGAGACAGAGGGGGACAGAGTGGGTACAGAGAGAGCGTGAACAGAGAGAGTGTAAACAGAGAGAAGAGGACAGAGAGAAGGGACAGAGAGATGGGGACAGAGAGAAGGGGACAGAGAGAAGGTGACAAAGAGAAGGGGACAGAGAGAGGGGGAAGAGAGATGGGGACAGAGAGAGGGGGGACACAGAAGTGGGGACAGAGAGTAGGGACAGAAAGATGGGGACAGAGAGAAGGGAACAGAGAGAAGGGGACAGAGAGATGGGGACAGTGAGATGGGGCAGAGAGGAGGGAGCAGAGAAAGAGGGGTCAGAGTGAGAAGTGGACAGAGAGAAGGGAACAGAGGGACAGAGACAGAGAGAGGGGGACAGAGAGAAGGGGACAGAGAGTATGGGGACAGATTGAGGGGGATAGAGTAAGGGGGGTCAGAGTGTAGGGAACAGCGAGAGGGGGCAGTGGGGAGGAAAGTGGGGGGTGGAGGGGTGACGGGGGACAGAAATGGTGTCACAGAGAGGGGGGTGGAGAGAGGGGGACAGAGAGAAGGGGTACAGAGAAAAGGGGACAGAGAGGGATGGAGAGAGAGAGGTACAGAGCGAGCGGGAAAAGAGAGAGGGTGGACAAGTGAGGGGGACAGAGAGTGGGGGACAGAGAGAGCGGGCACAGAGAGAGGATGGGCAGAGATAGTGGCGACAGAGAGTGGGTCAGAGAGACGGGTACAGAGAGCGTGGATAGAGAGCGCGGAAAGAGAGGATCGGCGGACAGACAGGGTGGACAAGAGAGGGGGGTCAGAGATGGGGGACAGAGAGAGGGGACACGTGAGAGGGGGGCACAGAGTGGGCAAAAAAGAGGGGGTTAGAGACAGATTGGGAACAGAGAGAGGAGGACCGAGGGAGGACAGAGAGTGGGGTAACATTGAGAGGGCAGTTCAGAGAGTTGGGAACAGAGAGTGGGGGACCCAGTGAGAGGGACAGAGAGAGAGGGGACAAAGAGAGGGGAGACAGAGAGATGGAGACAGAGAGAGGGGGACAGAGAGAGGGGAACAGAGAGGGGAGGAGCAGAGGGAGGGGCAGAGAGAGGGGAATAGAGAGGGGGGAGAGAGAGAGAGGGGCTCAGAGAGAGGAGAGCAACGGGGGAGCGAGGCAGAAGGGGAAAAGACAGAGAGGGCAGAAAGTGGGGTTTCGAGAGAGCGAGAACAGAGAGAGGGGACAGGGAGAAGGGGACAGAGAGACGGGGGACAAAGATACGCGGACAGAGAAAGAGGGGCAGAGAGGGGGGACAGAGAGAATGGGACAGAGAGTGGAGGACAGAGTGCAGCGGGGCAGAGAGTGGGGTAACATTGAGAGGGCGGCTCAGAGAGTGGGGAACAGACAGTGGAGACAGAGAGAGGGGTTCAGAGAGAGGAGATCAACAGTGGGAGAGAGACAGAGGGGGAAAAGACAGAGGGGGACAGACAGTGAGAACTGGAACAGAGAGAGGGGACAGAGAGAAGGGGACAGAGGGACAGAGAAAGGGAGCACTGAGAGACAGACAGTGAAAGTGGGATAGAGAGGAGGAAAGAGAAAGTGGGACAGAGAGAGGGGGACAGAGAGTGGGGACAGAGAGAGGGGGACAGAGAGGGGGTACAGAGAGAGGGTGACAGACAGAGGTGACACAGAGGAGCGTGACAGAGAGAGGGACAAAGACAGGAGAGAAAGAGAGAGGGGGCAGAGTGACGGGGAAAGAGAAGGGATCAGATAGAGCGGGACACTGAGGGGGCAGAGAGAGAGGGGAGTCAGAGAGGGGTGGGACAGAGAGAGGGGTTACAAAGAGAGCGGGACAGAGAGAGTGGGAACAGAGAGAATAGATTGATAAATTCTTGATGTCACAAGGAATTAAGGGCTACTGGGAGATTGCGGGTAAGTGGAGTAGAAATGCCCATCAGCCATGATTGAATGGCGGAGTGGATTTGATGGGCCGAATGGCCTTACTTCCACTCCTATGTCTTATGGTCTTATGGTCTTATAGGGCGGACAGTGAGATGGGAAAAAGAGAGAGGGGGGACAGAGAGGGGTGGGACAGAGAGAAGGGGGAACATTGAGAGGGGTGACAGAGAGAGGGGGAGATAGATATGGGGGCAGAGAGAGGGGGCAGAGAGGGGGGACAGAAAGAGTGGGACTGAGAGAGGTGGACAGAGAGCGCAGAAAGAGAACGCGGGAAAAGAGAGAGAGGGCAGACAGAGAGGGGGATAGTGAATCGGGGTACGGAGAGTGGGAGACAGTGAGAGGGGGCAGAGAGAGGCGACAGAGAGACGGGGTACGGAGAGTGGGGCACAGTGAAGGTGAGTGGGGGACAGAGTGAGGGGGACAGAGAGAGCTAGGACAGAGGGAGGTTTGGACATAGAGGGGGACGGAGAGAAGGGGACAGAGAGAGGTAGGAGAGAGGGAGGGTTGGACATAGAGGGGGACAGAAAGAAGGAGGGCAGAAAGCGGGGGACAGAGAGGGGGTCAGAGAGAGGGGACAGAGAGAGAGGAACAGAGAGAGGGGGACTGAAAGAGGATGGTCAGACAGTGGGGACAGAGATTGGGAGAGGGACAAAGAGAGAGGGACAGAGAAGAGGGGGACAGAGAGAAGGGGCGTAGAGAGAGTGAAGAGAGAGATGGGGACAGAGAGAGGGAGAGAGACAGAGGGGGAAGAGACACGGAGTGGACAGACAGTGGGGTATAGGGGGGGCGGGAACAGAGAGAATGGGATAGGGAGAAGGGGACAGAGAGGGGGGATGGAGTGAGAGGAACAGAGATAAGGTGAAAGAGAGAAGGGACAGAGAGAAGGGGACAGAAACAGGGGGACAGAGGGCCGAGAAAGAAAGAGGGGGCCAGAGAAATGGGGGTCAGAGTGAGGGGTGGACAGACAGATGGGGACAGTAAGAGAGGGATAGAGAGAGAGGGACAGAGAGTGGAGGGAATGAGAGTTAGGGGACAGAGAAGGTGGTCAGAGAGTACGAGACAGAGAGAGGGGGCGGGGGGGGTAACCGATGGGGGGATGGGGGGACAGAGAGAGGGGGACAGAAAGCGGGTCACAGAGAGGGAGGATGGAGAGAGGGGAACACAGAGGAAGGGACAAAGACGGGTCTACAGGGACAAGGGGACAGAGTCAGGAGGATAGAGAGGGGCACAGACAGAGGGGGACAGAGAGACAGGGCAGAGAAAATGGGACAAAGAGAGAGGGGACAGTGAGAGGGGGACAGAGAGAGGAGGCAGAGAGAGGGGGCACAGAATGGGTGACAAAGAGGGGGTTGCAGTCGATGGGGGACAGAGAGAGAAGGGCAGAGGGAGGACAGAGAGTGAGGGGACAGAGAGAGGGTGGCTCAGAGAGTGTGGAACAGAGAGGACAGAGAAAGGGGGACAGAGAGAATGGGACAGAGAGAATGGGACAGAGAGAGAGGGACAGAGAGAGGGGAACAGAGAGAGGGGAACATAGACAGCGTGAACAGAGAGAGAGGGGGACAGAGAGAGGGGAGGGATGGGGAGGGTACAGATGGGAAAGTGACAGAGGGAGACAGAGAGTAGGTTACAGAGAGTGCGGGAAAAGAGAAAGGGGGGCAGAGAGAGGGTGGATGAAGAGAAGGCGGACAGGGAGAAGGGGACAGAGAGGGGACAGACATGGGGGGTCTGAGAGTGCGGGCCAGAGAGTGGGGGAACAGAGTGAGGGGAAGAGGGAGGGAAACGGAGAGTGGGTAGTCAGAGTGTAAGGGACTGGAAAGGTGGACAGAGAGAGGGGGGGACAGAGAGTGGAGAAGAGAGAGAGTGGGTACAGAGAGAGGAGGACAGTGCGAGGGTGACAAAGAGAGGGGGGACAGAGAGAGAGGAGGGACAGAGAAAGGGGGGACAGGCATAGGGGGGCAGAGAGAAGGGAGCAGAGAGAGGCGGGACAGTGAGAGGTGGACAGAGAGGGGGAACAGAGAGAGGGGTCACAGAGTGGGCGACAAAGAGGGGGGTACAGACATACGGGAGACAAGAGAGGAGGACAGAGGAAGGACAGACAGTGAGGGGACAGAGAGACGGTGGCTCAGAGAGAGGGGAACAGAGAGTGGGGGAATGAGAGAGGGGGACAGAGAGAGGGGACAGAGAGAGGGGGACAGAGAGAGGGGGCTCAGAGAGTGGGAAACAGAGAGTGGGGCACAGAGAGTGGCGCACAGAGAGGGGGACAGACAGAAAGTGAACAGAGACAGGGGGACAGAGAGAAGGGGAGTGACAGAGGGGGGCAGGACAGATGGGGAAGAGACAGATGGGGTACAAAGTGTAGGGTACAGAGAGAGTGGGAACAGAGAAAGGGGGACAGACAGAGGGCGGAGAGAGAAAGGGGGACAGCGAGAGGGTGACAGAGAGAGGGGGAAAGAGAGGGTGACAGAGCGAGGGGGACAGAGAGAGTGGACAGAGAGAGGGGGACAGAGAGAAGGGGACAGAGAGACGGGGTACAGAGAGAGGGGGCAGAGAGAGCAGGAACAGAGAGAGTGCGTCAAAGAGTGTGGGACAGAGAAAGGGTGGACAGAGTGAGGGGGGCAGAGATAATGGGAACAGTGAGAGGGCAGACAGTGAGCCGGGTCGACAGAGAGGGGGAACACAGAGAGGGTGGACAGAGAAAGGGGACAGAGAGAGGGTGACAGTGAGAGGAGGACAGAGAGATGGCGACAGAGAGACGGGGAGTGAGAGAGGGGTGACAGAGAGAGGGGTGACAGAGTGAGGGGCGACCGAGAGGGACGGACAGCGAGCACGGGAAGAGAGAGCGGGAAGAGAGAGAGGGTGGACAGATTGGGGGGTCAGATGGAGGGAATGAGGGAGGGCAGTGAGAGGGGGACAGAGAGAGGAGACAAGAGAGAGGGGGCACAGAGAGTGGGGGGAGAGTGAGGGGGATAGAGAGTGGGTGACAGAGAGATGGGGACAGAGAGATGGGGATGGGGGGGCTGAGCGGGGGGAGACAGAGAGAGGGGCACAGAGAGGGTCGGCAAGAGAGGTGGACGGGGCGGAGGGGCAGAAAGAGCCAGAAAGAGAGATGGGGACATAGCGAGGGGTGATAGAGTGAGAGAGTACAGAGAGAGTGGGGGACAGAGAGCGGGGAGCAGAGAGAGACGGGCGAGAGAGAATGGGGAGGGGGACAGAGACGGGTGCACAGAGGGGGGACAGAAAGAGGGGGAGAGAGAAATGGGGACAGAGAGTGGGGGACAGAGAAAGGGGGACACAGAGAGAGGTGGGGACAGAGAGAGGGGGACAGAGAGAGGAGGAATGAAAGGGGGAAAGAGAGCGGGAGAGAAAGGGGTGAAAGAGAGAGGGGGAGAGTGGGGGGAGATAGAAGGGACAGAGAGAGAGAGACAGAGAGAGGGAGGGACAGAGGAAGGGCGACAGATATGCAGCGGGCAGAGAGAAGGGGACAGAGCGAAGCGGGACAGTGAGAGGTGGACAGAGCGGGGGACAGTGAGAGGGTAATCAGAGAGAGAGGGACAGAGAGAGGGCGACAGAGAGAGGGCGGATAGAGAGGGGGGGACAGAGAGAGGGGGGAACAGAGAGAGGGAGACAGAGAGAGTGGGGACAGAGAGAGGGGAACAGAGAGAGGGGGGACAGAGAGATGGGGACAGCGAGAGGGGGGACAGCGAGAGGGGGGACAGAGAGAGGGCAGATAGAGAGAGGGGGACAGAGAGAGGGGGGACATAGAGAGGAGGGACAGAGAGAGGAGGGACAGAAATAGGGGACAGAGAGCTGCGGAATGAGAGGGGGGACAGAGAGAGAGGGGGCAGAGAGACAGAGGAGGGACAGAGAAAGGGGGAACAGACATGAGGGGCCAGGGAGAAGGGAGCAGAGAGAGGCTGGACAATGAGAGGTGGACAGAGAGGGGGGCAGAGAGATGGGGCACAAAGTGGACGGCAAAGAAGGATGTACAGACGGACGCTGACAGAGAGAGGAGGACAAAGGGAGGACAGAGAGTGAAGGGAGAGTGAGACGGTGGCTCAGAGAGTGGAGGACTGAGAGTGGGGGACTGAGAGTGGGGGAC
Source organism: Hemiscyllium ocellatum (assembly GCF_020745735.1). Taxonomy (NCBI): domain Eukaryota; kingdom Metazoa; phylum Chordata; class Chondrichthyes; order Orectolobiformes; family Hemiscylliidae; genus Hemiscyllium; species Hemiscyllium ocellatum. The sequence goes on along the minus strand of NC_083447.1, from coordinate 27,289,195 downwards.
AGAGAGAGGGGAACACAGAGAAGGGGACAGTGAGAGTGGGTACAGAGAGAGGGGGAGCAGAGAGACAGGGGAGTTTGAAAGGGGGACAGAGAGAGGTGGACAGTAAAAGGGGGACAGAGTGAGTGGCGACAGAGAGGGAGCACAGAGATCGGTGTCAGAGAGTGGGGGACAGTGAGAGGGGGCAAAGAGAGTGGGTACAGGGAGAGGCAGACAGACAGAGGGCGGGCAGAGAAAGGGGGACAGTGAGAGGGTGACAGAGAGAGGGGGGAAGAGAGGGGGACAGAGCGAGGGAGACAGAGAGGGGTGACATGGAGGGGGACAGAGACAGTGGTGACAGAGAGAAAGGGACAGAGAGAGAGGGGGACAGAAAAAGGGGAACAGAGAGAGCGTGAACAGAGAGAGGGGGAACAGAGAGGGTGGAGAGACGGGGAGGGACAGATGGTCAAACGACAGAGGGGACAGAGAGTAGGGTACAGAGAGAGTGGTACAGAGAGAGGGTGACAGAGAGAGGGGGCAGAGAGGGGGGCACAGCGGGAGGACAGAGAGGGGAGTGACACAGAGTAGCGTGACAGAAAGAGAGTGGGCAGAGGGAAGAGAGAAAGAGAGAGGGTGCAGAGAGACAGGGAAAGAGAGGGGGACAGAGAGAGTGGGGCAGAGAGACGGGGAAAGAGAGGGGTTACAAAGAGAGCGGGACAGAGAGAGTGGGAACAGAGAGAATAGATTGATAAATTCTTGACGTCACAAGGAATTAAGGGCTACGGGGAAAATGCGGGTAAATGGAGTTGGAATGCCCATCAGCCATGATTGAATGGCGGAGTGGATTCGATGGGCAGAATGGCCTTATTTCCACTCCTATGTCTTATGGGCTTATAGGGTGGAGAGTGAGGTGGTAAAAAGACAGTGGGGTACAGAGAGAGGGGGGACAGAGAGGGGTGGGACAGAGAGAAGGGGGAACATTGAGAGGGGTGACAGAAAGAGCGGGGACAGATAGAGGGGGACAGAGAGAGGGGGCAGAGAGGGGGAACAGAAAGAGGGGGACTGAGAGAGGCGGACAGAGAGAGGGGCTACAGGGAGTGGGGCACAGTGAGGGTGACAGAGAGTAAGGGACAGAGTGAGGGGGACAGAGAGAGGTAGGACAGAGGGAGGGTGGGACATAGAGGGGGGCAGAGAGGAGGGGGACAGAGAGGGAGTCAGAGAGTTGGGGACAGAGAGTGAGGGACCGAGAGCGGATCAGAACGAGTGGGCAGAGAGCGGGGACAGAGAGAGGAGAACAGACAGAGAGGGGACAGAGAGGCGACCGTGAGAGGGAGAGTGAGGGGGGAGAGAGAGAGAGTGGGAGAGACAGGGGTGAAAGACAGAGTGGGGAGAATGGGGGGAGAGATAGAAGGGACAGAGGGAGAGGACACAGAGAGAGTGGGGAGAGAGATGTGGAGTGAGATGAGGAGAGAGACAGGGTCAGAGAGAGAGAAGTGACAGAGAAAGAGGGGTAGAGATAGGGGGACAGAGAGATGGGACCAGAGAGAGGCGAGGTAGAGAAAGGTGGACTGAGAGAGGGGGCAGAGAGAGGGTCGACAGATAGAGGGGGAATAGAGAGAGGGCGACAGAGAGGGGGACAGGGAGTGGGGGTTGAGAGAGAGGGCAGACAGAGAGAGGGGGGACAGAGAGCGGGTAACAGAGAGTGGGGATTGAGAGAGAGGGCGGACAGAGAGTGGGGGACAGAGAGAGTGGGACACAGAGAGGGGAACACAGAGAAGGGGACAGAGAGAGGGGTGGACAGAGAGGGGCGACAGAAAGAAGGGGGAGACAGAGAGCGGATGACAGAGAGGGGGTTCAGAGAGATGGGGGACTGAGAGATGGGGACAGAGAATGGGGGACAGAGAGGGCGGACAGAGGGAGGTGGACAGAGGGAGGGGGACTGAGAAAGGGCGACAGAGAGAGTGTGGACAGAGAGAGGGGGACAGAGAGGGTGAGCAGTAATAGGTGAACAGAGAGAAGGGCAGAGAGAACCAGACAGAGAGATGGGGTAAATGAGAGGGGGTCAGAGAGAGGCAGGACAGAGAGGGTCGGAGGCGGGGGGGGACATAGAGGGGGACATGGAGAGAGAGGGGCGCAGAGCGAGGGGCAACAGAGAGGGGTAGAGAGTTGTGGGACAGAGAGAGGGGAACAGTGAGATGGAGGGGACAGATAGTGGGGAACAGAGAGTGGGGACAGAGAGATGGGGGACTGAGAGATGGGGACAGAGAATGGGAGACAGAGAGCGGGACAGAGGAAGGTGGACAGAGGGAAGGGGACTGAGGGAGGGGCACTGAGAAAGGAAGACTGAGAGGGGGGCAGAGAGAGAGGTGACAGAGAGAGTGCGGACAGAGAGAGGGGGACAGAGAGAACGAGACAGAGATATGGGGACAATAAGAGGGGGTCAGAGAGAGGCAGGACAGAGAGAGTGGGGGAAGAGAGGGGGACATAGAGAGAGGGGCGTAGGCCGAAGGGCAACAGAGAGGGGTAGAGTGTTGGGGGACAGAGACGGGGGCACAGAGAGGGAAACAGTGAGAGGCAGGGGACAGATAGTGGGGAACAGAGAGTGGGGGACAAAGAACGGGGGACAGAGAAAGGGGGGACAGAGAGGGGGAGACAGAGAGAGAAGGTCACAGCGAGCGGGACAGAGCGAGGGGGACAGAGAGCGGGGGACAGAGAAAGTGGGGACAGATACAGGGGGGACAGAGAGGGGGGGACAGAGAGGGGGAGTGAGAGGTGGAAAGAGAGGGGGAGAGAGGGGGGCGAGAGAGGAGGAGAGAGAGGGGTGAAAGACAGAGGGGGAGAGAGAGAATGGACAGAGAGAGAGAGAGGGACAGAGAGAGAGGGACAGAGAGGTGGAAACAGAGAGAGGGGGAAGATAGATGGGAAGTGAGATGGGGAGAGAGAGGGGGCAGAGAGAGAGGAGGGATAGAGAAAGAGGGGACAGACATAGGAGGACAGAGAGAAGGGGACAGAGAGAGGCGGGACAGAGAGAGGTGTACAGAGAGGGGAGGACAGAAAGAGGGCCGACAGAGAGAGAGGGGGACAGTGAGTGGGTGAACAGAAGTGGGGATTGAGAGAGACGGCGGACAGAGAGTGGGAGACAGAGAGAGGTGGACAGACACAGAGGGACAGAGTGTGGGGCCAGAGAGAGGGGTGGACAGAGAGGTCCGACAAAAAGAAGGGGGACACAGACAGGGGTTGACAGAGAGGGGGTCAGACAGATGGGCACAGAGAATGGGGGACAGAGAATGGGGGACAGAGTGGGCGAACAGAGGGAGGGGGACTGAGGGAGGGGGACTGAGAAAGAGAGAGAGAGGGAGAGAGAGGTGTGACAGAGCGAGTGCTGATAGAGAGAGGGGGACAGAGAGGGTGGGCAGTGACAGGTGGACAGAGAGAGGGGTGGACTGAGAGTGTGACAGAAAGAAGGGGGACACAGACAGGAGATGACAGAGAGGGGGGACAGAGAGATGGGGGATTGAGAGATGGGGACAGAGAATGGGAGATAGAGAGGGCGGACAGAGGGAGGGGGACTAAGAGAAGGGGACTGTGAAAGGGGGACTGAGAGAGGGAGACAGAGAGGGTGGGCAGAGACAGGTGGACAGAGAGAGGGGCAGAGAGAAACAGACAGAGAGATGGAGACAATGAGAGGGGTCAGAGAGAGGCTGGACAGTGAGGGTGGGGACAGATTCGGGGGGGACAGAGAGGGGGACATAGAGGGAGGGGCGACAGATGGGGGTAGTGAGTTGAGGACAGAGACGGGGGCACAGAGAGGGGAACAGGAGGCAGAGAGAGACGGAGTGAGAAGGGGGGAGAGAGACAGAGAGATAGTGGGAGCATAGAGTGGTAAGAGAGGGGGGAGAGAGAGGAGGGAGAGAAAGGGGAAGAGAGGGGTAGAAAGAGAACGGACAGAGAGTGGGGGACAGAGCCGGGTCAGAGAAAGAGTGGCAGAGAGCAGGGGATAGATAGCGGGGGATAGAGCGAGAAGGACAGAGAGAGGGGGGCAGAGAGAGGGACAACGAGTGGGGGAAAAAACAGAGGGGACAGAGAGAGGAGGGTAGAGGGAAATGGACAGAGAGACGTGGATCGAAAGTAGGACTGAGCGAGGCGGACAGAGCGAGGGGTCAGAGAGAGTGGGAAGAGAGAGAGGGGACAGCAGATAGAGGGTGATAGAAAGAGGGGCAACAGAGAGAGTGTGTGAGAGAGAGTGGGGGACAGAGGAGTACAGGGGAACAGAGACAAGGGATCAGAGAGAGGGGGACAGAGAGAGGGGAGACAGAGAGGGGGATGGAGAGGCGGACAGAGAGAGGGGGAAGAGATGGGGAATGAGAGGGGGAGAGAGAGAGGATGTAGAGAGAAGGGTGGATAGAGAGGGGAGAGAGAGGGGACAGAGAGAGGGGGAGAGAGAGGGGTACAGAGCGAGGGGGACAGATAGAGCGGGGAATCGATAGAAAGGGGGACAGAGAGTGGGGAACAGAGTGAGGGTGATAGAGCGAGGGGGACAGATAAAGGGGCCAGAGAGAGAGTGGGACAGAGAGAGAGGGAGGAGTGAGGGGTAGTGAGGGGGGGAGAGAGGGAGAGAGAGAGTGGGAGAGATAGGGGAGAGAGGGGCGTGGGGAGAGAGAGAAGGGACAGAGAGAGGGAAGAGATGGGGGCAGAGAGATGGGGAGAGTGATGGGGAGTAGAGAACGAGGGTGTGAGATGGGGAGAAAGAGAGAGTCGAGAAAGAGGGGAGAGAGAGAGGTGACATAGAGGGGGTGGACAGAGAGAAGGGGACAGTGATGGGGCACAGAGAGAGGTCAGTGGGAGGGGAACATAGAGGAGGGGGACAGAGTGGAGGGAAACAGAGAGGAGGGAAACATAGAGGTTGGGGACAGAGATAGGGGTCAGCAAGACGGGGGAGAGAGTAGGGGACAGAGAGCGCAGGACAGAGCGAGAGGGACAGAGCGAGAGGAACAGAGAGAGTGGGACAGTGTCAGGAACAGCGAGCGGCAGACATAGAGAGGGGTGACAGAGAGAGTGTGATAGAGAGAGGTGGATAGAGAGAAGTGGATAGAGACGGGTGGATAGAATGAGGGCGACGGAGCGAGGCGGACAGAGCCGGGGGGCAGAGAGAGGGGGACAGAAAGTGAGGAACAGAGAGGGCGACAGAGACAGCGGGAAATAGAGAGGGTTTGAGAGACAGGGTGAGAGCGAGAGGGGTACAGAGCGTGATGGACAGAGAGGGGAGAGAGAGAGGTGGACAGAGACAAGGCGTACAGAGAGAGGGGGACAGTGAGGGTGGGCAGAGACAAGGGGACAGAGAGAGGGGAACAGAGAGAGGGGACAGAGAGGGGGGACAGAGAGGGGGACAGAGAGAGGGGAGAGAGGGGGAGAGAGATGTGGAGAGAGAGATAGTGTAGAAAGAGAGGGGAGAGAGAGGGGCGAGAGAGAGAGGAAGAGGGGGGGATAGAGATTGGGCTTGAGATGGGGAGAGAGAGAGGGTGTAATTAGAAAGGGGGACAGAGTGCGAGGTGGACAGACAGAGGTGGGACAGAGAGAAGAGGGACAGAAAAAGTGTCGACAGTGAGAGGGGGCAGAGGAAGGGGAACAAAGAGTAGGGGACAGAGAGGAGAGGTGCAGAGAGAGGGGGAAAGAGAAAGGGAGAGAGAAAGTGGGGAAAGAGAGTGGGGGACGGAGCACGGGTGACAGAGAGCGGGGGACAGAACGAGGGGGACAGAGAGCGGGGAGCAGAGAGTGGGGGACAGTTGGGGGAGAAAAGTGGGGAGAGAGAGGGGAATTGAGAGGGGAAGAGAGAGAGAGCGGGGAAGGAGAGAGGCGGACAGAGCACCGAGGACAGAGAGAGGGGACAGAGAGCGGGGGACAGTTGGGTGGAACAGAGAGAGGAGGACAGAGGGAGATGTCAGAGAGAGAGAGTGACAGAGAGCAGGGGACAGCGAGCGAGGGACAGAGCGAGAGGGACAGAGAAAGGGGGGACAGTGAGAGGGACAGCGAGCGGGGGAAATAGAGAGGGATGACAGAAAGAGGGTGATAGAGAGATGTGGCTAGAGAGAGGGGGACAGAGCGAGGTGGACAGTGTGTGGGGGACAAAGAGAAGGGGATAGAGAGAGGGGGACAGATGGGGGGCAGAGAGAAAGGGGGGAGAGAGAGAGAGGTTGAGAGAGAGAGATGCACAGAGAGTGGGTGACAGAGAGGGGGACAGAGAGGGATGACAGAGACAAGGGGACAGAGGGAGGGGAAGAGAGAGGGTGGACAGAGAGAAGGGGACTGAGAGATGGGGGCAGAGAGGCGGACAGAGAGAGGGCGAGAGAGATGGGCAGCGAGATGGGGAAAGAGGGAAGGGATAGAGGGAGAGGGGGAAGAGAGATGGGTAAAGAGAAATGGGGACAGATAGAGAGGGGACAGAGAGAGAGGGGACAGAGAGGGGGCAGTGAGGGGGTAGTGAGGGGAGAGAGAGGCGAAAGAGAGTGGGAGAGGAAGGGCGAGAGAGAGACGGGGAGAGAGAGGGGGAGAGAGAGGGGGCGAGAAAGGAGGGACAGAGAGCGCGAGAAGAGAAAGGGGAACAGATAGAGGGGGAGAGAGATGGGGAGTGAAACGGAGGAAGAGAGAGAGAGAGTCCAGAGAGAGGGGAGAGAGAGAGGTGACAGAGAGGGAGTTGACAGAGAGATGTGGGACAGTGAGGGGGCACAGAGAGAGGTGGGACAGAGAGAAGGGGGACAGAGAGAGGGTCGATAGAGAGAGGGGAAAGAGAGAGGGGGACAGGGCGCGGGGACAGAGAGCGGGTGTCAGAACGAGGGAGACAGATAGCGGGGGACAGTTGGGGTAAACAGAGAGAGGGGGACAGAGAGAGAGTGACTGGGAGAGGGTGATAGGGAGAGGGGGACAGAGAGCGGGGTAGTGAGACAGGAGATAGAGAGGAGGGTGATAGAGAGAGGGAGAGAGAAAGAGGGAGAGAGAGACGCGGAAAGAGAGGGGGAGAGAGTGGGGAGAGAGAAAAGGGTGAGAGAGGGGAATAGACAGGTGGGACAGATTGAGGGTGGACAGAGAGCGGGAGACAGAGAGAGGGTCGACAGAGAGTGGGTGAGAGCGGGTGAAGTGAGAGGGTGGAGTGAGGGGGACAGAGGGCGGAGAAAGTAGAGATGGAGAGAGAGGGAGAGAGAGGGAGAGAGAGAAAGGGGTGACAGAGAGTGTCGGTCATGGAGAGTAGTCAGAGAGAGAGTGACAGAGAGCAGGGGACATAGAAAATGGGCGACAGAGCGCTGGGGACTGAGCGACGGGGACAGAGTGAGGGGGCAGAGTGAGGGCAAGAGAAAGAAGCGGATGGAGAGTGGGAAACAGAGAGAGGGGGACAGAGAGAGAGGGTGGACAGAGAGAGGTGGGATAGAGAGGGTGGAGTCAGGGCGGAGAGATGGGGCAGAGACAGGGGAGCGATTGGGGGATGGAGAGGTGGAGCCAGAGAGAGTGAGGACAGAGACAACGGGAACAAATAGAGGGGTACAGAGACAGGTGACGGGGGTGGGGGGGGGACGGAGAGAGGGGGCAGAGATAGGTGGGATATAGAGAGGGGGAGTGATTCGGGAGAGAGAGAGAGAGGTTACAGAGAGAGGGGGACAGAGAGAGGGGAACAGAGAGGAAGGAACATAGAGGAGGGGGACAGAGAGGGGACAGCTTGAGCGGGGAGAGAGGCGGCGAGAGAGAGTGGGAGGCGTGAGTGAGTGGCGGGGAGAGAGGGGAGAGAAAGAAGGGGGTAGAGAGATGGGACAGAGAGAGGGGGAGAAAGAAAGGGGGAGAGAGAGTGGGAGAGAGAGAGGGACATCGACTGGAGACAGAGAGTGTGGGATAGAGAGACTGGAGACAGAGAGAGTTGGACAGAGAGAGGGGGACAGAGAGAGGGAGACACCGCGCAGGAGTCAGGGAGCGGGGGATGGGGGGCAGAGTGAGAGTACGGGGGATAGAGAGGGGCGTGACAGAGAGGAGGTGACAGAGAGGGGGCACAAAGGGGGACAGAGAGCAGGTGTCAGAGTGGGGGGCACATAAAGCGGGAGACAGAACGAGGGGGACAGAGAGAGGGAACAGAGGGGGACAGAGCGTGGAACAGAGAGGAGGACAGAAAAGGGGGACAGCGAGAGTGGGGGACAGAGAGGGGGAACAGAGCGAGGGGGTCGGAGAGAGGGGGCATAGAGAAGAGACAGAGGAAGTTGCAAGAGAGAGGGAGACAGAGAGAGGAGGAGTGATTGGGGGAGAGAGAGAGGGGTAGAGAGGGGGACCGAGAGTGGTAGCAGAGAGGGGAAAAGAGAGAGGAGAGAGAGAGGAAGGAGAGAGGGGGGAGAGAGAAGGGGAGTGGGGATTTTGAGAGAGAACGAGGAGAGAGTGGGAGAGTGAGGGAAGAGAGAGATGGAGAGAGAGAGATGGAACAGGGGGAGGGAACAGCAAGAGTGGCAACAAAGAGAGGGGGACAGAAAGAGGTGAAGAGAGAGGTAGGGGACAAAGAGAGGTGTCAGCGAGAGGGGACCACGACCTCATGGCTCTGAAACTCAATCCCTCTCCCAATAAATCCAACATTCCGTGCTCCTTCCAAACAAACCTGTCAACACGGGTGGTAACTTCCAGCGTTTTTTGCACAGTAACACCGAGGTCTCTCTGCTCATCTTAACTTCCAAGAATATTACTTTGAGCCCAGAACTCTTTCTTCTTGTTGCTCCTTCCGAAGTGAATGACCTCACATTTTCCCACATTAATTTCTATTTGACACCTCTGAGCTCAGCTCTGCAGGTTATTCATGTCCCGCTGCAACCTGCAGCAACATTTGGCACTGTTGACAACTCCATTGAGCTTCGTGTCATCGGGAAATTTACTGACCCATCATTCCATGCCCTAATCCAGGTTATTTATAAAAATGACAAACAGCAGTGGACCGAAAAAAAACCTTCTGCTATACCACTCGTTTCTGAAATCCAGGACGAACACTTCCCATCAACTACCCATTCTGTCTTCTTCCAGCTAGCTACCTTCTGATCCAAACCAATAAAAAGAAACATCAATCATATGCCTATGTATTTTATGCAATAGCCTACGGTGGGGAATATTATCAATGCCTCAGTGAAAATTATATCCACCATTTTAATCACTTCACCTTCATCCAGCTAATAGCTTAAATTCTCAAAGAGCTCAATAAGGTTCGTGAATCACAAACTACTCTTCAAAAAATCAAATTGACTATCCCAAATCAACTTTTAACACTTTTAGATGATCATTAATCCTATCTCTAACTTTTTACAAAACTTTCTCTCCAACGAAACTAAGGCTCATTGTTCTGCAATTATCACTTTTTCCTTTCCTCTCTTCTTGGAGAAGGGGTCAATATTCACTTAGCTTGAATCTTCTCGCACTAATCACATAGACGCCGATGACACAAAGTTCACAGTTAAATGTCTCCATCCACGATTCCCAGAGAATCCTGGGATGCATCCTATCAAGCCCAACAGACAGATCTTTTTTCACACTTTCAAGAATTGCCAACACAAACTCCTTACGAACATTAATTTGGTGTATTCTAATCGGTTGTATCACAATATTCTTCTCGACAGCATTGCCTTTTTTCAATTGTGACACAGATGAATAGGTACCATCTATTCCTATCACCAAAGTGCTCACTTCCCTCCACATAGAACAGATGGCTTGGTTCATTACCCTGTACCAATTCCACTGTGGCTTTGCTTCTTGTTGGCCTGACTATATGCTATGTCAGGAAACCCTACTGCCCACATTGGACAAAACTTACCGATCAGATTTACTCAAAATATGAACTTTTCAAACACTTTTGGTAAAGTTAAACTTCCCCATAACAACTATCCGTTATTTTCGCTCCTATTCAGAATCATCTTTGCAATCTTTTCCTCTACATCTCTGGAATGTTTCAGTGGGCTATTTAAAACTTCGTTCACAGTGACCTCTCCTTTCCTGAGTCCAATATCAGACCTTTCTAGCTTAGTAGACTCCGTAGAGTGCTCATCAAATATTCTTTTCGCTCCCGTAATACTGTCCTTGGTTAATCATGCCACACCTCGCACTCCTTAACTACCTTCCTTCTTCTTACTGAAAAATCGAAACTGTGGCACTAGGAAATCCCAGTCCTTTCACTGCTCCATTCATGTCTCTGAAATAGCCACAGCGTCGAACTCCCAGTTAACAACCCATGCTCTAAGTTCATCTACCTTATTCCAGATACTCCTGGCGATGAAGTAAACACACTCGGAACCATCTTCATCCTTGCCAGTCCACTCTTGCAAACCTGAAAACCTATTTATGTCCTCACTACTCAAAACCTCCTGTAAACTTGAGCTGCAATTCATGTTCCCATTGTGCTGCTGAATTCGCGTAAACCCTCCTGAAGAGCATTAACAAATTACACCCCCCCTCCCCTCACCACCTCCAGAATATTGGTTCTCCTGAGGTTCAGGTGAAAAACATCCTATTTGTAGAGGTACCACCTACTTCAGAGTAAGACCCAATTGGCCCAGGTATCCAAATTCTGCCCCCCACTGTATCATCCTGGTAGCCTTATGTTCAAAAGCTCTCTCCCTATTCTTCATCTCTGCACGACGTGCATGGGTAACAAATCAGAGAAAACAACTCTGTTTGATCTAGATCGAAGATGTCTCTCGGGCTCACTGAATTTTAGCCTTATATGCCTTTTCTTACCAATGTTGTTGCTGCATATGTGTAGAATGACTTGGGACTACTCCCCCTCTCCCTTAAGAATCGCACAAACAAGATGTGAGACATTAAAAACCCAGGGAGCTGGGAGACAACATACCAATCATAAGTGTGTCCCCGCCCACTGAATCTGCAAACTGTTTCTCTCACTATGAAATCTCCAAAAAATAATGCTCTCTTCCTGTCTCCCCATCTCTGTTCAGCAACAGGAACAAACTCTGTGCGAGGTACCTCTACCCCATGTTTTACCCCTCCTAAGTCACTCCCCCTCAAACGTATCAATAACGGTACGCTATGCTTCTAACCGAGGAGCACGACCACAGTGAATGCATGCACTCTCTGCCAGTTCCCTCTCCGTTTACCGACTGATAACTATCGATTATTTCTTGTACCTGTGGTGTTATGGCATGCGAAAACTCGCCTCAATTATCTCCTCGGTCTTCCGAATGATCCTTCATCCAGCTTCTGTTTCCTTAGACACTTACCAAGAAACTAGAGTTGGATGCACTTCCCACAGATGCAGATACCTGGATCATTACTAGTGACTCTTGCCTCCCACATTCTACAGGAAGAACATTCATTCGGCCGAACATCAATTCCCAACATTCTGAATTCTTACACACCCACACATACACCGACACACACACACACACAGACACACACACACACACACACACACACACACAGACACACACATATACACACACACATATGTTGCAAAGAACGTTGAATAAAGCAGCATTCACTCGAAAGATCTAACTTCTGATTTTGTGGAGTGCTCTGCCCTTGGGAAATGCCTCTGTTACTTATGACCACACAGAAATATTCCCCAGGAGAATATCCAACTCACAATAGAGATACAGGGGTGATGTTTGAGATTGATTCGATTTCTCAAAACGCTCATCATACACTGTGCTAAATTTTGGAAAGGACGTTTTTATCGTTTCATGTTATTGCAATTGCTTTAAACTCATACAGGTTATTAAAACACTACAAAAAGAATGATATTTATCCCTTTGGACATTTTCTATGTTGTTGGAAAAACTCGAATTGAAATTATATATATTTTAAATTTCTGCTGTGAAGCTTAGATAATTCAAACAGGAATATGTTTTGAGTCTTGTCACTGGATATTTTTGAGGAAGATATGTGAGCAGCAAATTCACTCAATACCTCCTTTGTGATTGCAGCCAAATGTCCAATGCAACAGATGCAAAAAATGGTGCGTTTCTCAACAGGTCAGTTCCAGCTCACGATGGCATAATTTCTCTTTGATTCTCGCCATCGTCTTATACATTAGGTGAGTGGGGATATCAGGATCGTAATGGTAAACTGAGACGTTGCGAGAATTAATCCCACACTGTTGGTAACACTTTGTATTGTAAAACAGTTATGCAGCAGACTGAGCTAACCAGCTTCCCTTTAATTCTGAGCTAATACAAACAGCTCAGCTCTTTTAAAATTTATAGAAGTTCACTTAGATTGAGCTGCTAAACCGTTCATAGTAATTTTCACACTTAGTCGTATTCAGTTGTATGTGTTATATAATTTCTTTCCAATCAACGTTAACCAATTAGAGAGTGTGTACTTAACACAACCCCATCCCTAAAGAGCAGACGCTCCGTCCACATTAAATTCATTCCTTGTGTGTCTGTACGCATCTGAAATTACTTTTCTCTGAAAAAAAGAAATAATTCCCAATTTCAAAAACATTGCAATGAAAAAAAACAAGCCCTGGTCCAAATCTTTCTTTATCATTCATCACTGCTTTCGAAGTTCTAAACTCCACTTGTAGAGCCATCTGTATGAGGAAATTTTCTTCCTGTTTGCTCTCACCAAATTCACATTATCTGGAAAATTTCTGTATGGACACAAATCACATTTTCCTAGTTTCCGGCCACGCGACCTATTTGTCTGCTTCATCTCCCCATGAAACCCCGCCTTGTCTTTTCTAATGGCTTTATCCCACAGGATCTCAGTGGATTCCTTTGCAATGTTTTTATTTCCAAGTAAACGCAGTTCATTCTTTCTGACATCTTCTGATTCCAGGCATATCCCTCCATGTGTTTTGCCAGCTCTTTATATCCCAGTAAAGTCTGTCTTCAGAAAGAATGCTGTGTCCATTTCAACACAGGCAAACCCACTCTAATGGTGTATAATGCCATTACCAGTGTAGGGAGGATGGAGCTATTTCAGTCACAGGTGATTCGGTTGGTTATCACATCATGGATCAACCCCTCACGGGGAAGTGACTGTTATTCCTCACTTTTCTCCCTTCTCTGAAAATTATGAGTGGGTAAACAGGCAAAGTCTTTTCCCTGGGGTGGCGTAGTCCAGAACTAGACGGCATAGGTTGAGGATGCGAGGAGTAGGATATAAAAGAGGCCTAAGGGGCAATCATTTCACACAGAGTGCGGTAGTGCATGGAGAGACCAGCCAGAGGAAGTGGTGGAAGCTGGTGCAATTGCAGCATTTAACGGGCATTTGAATGGTTAATGAATAGGAAGGATTTGGAGGGGTATGGGCCAGGTGCTGGCAGGTGGGACAAGATTGGTTTGGGATATCTGATCGGCATGGACGGGTTGGACCGAATGGTCTGTTTCTGTGCTGCACAAGTTCAGAAAAAGGCCATTTAATGCAACAAATCCACACCGACCCTCCAGGGAATAGCCCTCCCAAAACAATTGCCTAGCTTATGTCTCTCCATTCGCTCCTGAATTAGTCACCTTACCTACAGTGTACCCAGCTGGTGTCAAAGTAGGTGTCTGGCGCTGTAATGCAGTAGCACTAACCAGTGAGCCACTGTGCGGTCCTGCAGCAAAATTGCAAGTCACGTGCAAACGCAAGTGAAATGCAATTCCTATCAGAGATGCTCTGCTTCTGTTATTTTTCCTAACAGCAACAATAAATCCTGATTCCCTGACTAGGAAATGAACTCAAACCACAATGGTGGAAGTGCTGAATCATAAATGCTAATCGACCAGTTTGCACGGCTTGTGCAAATGCATCTTCTGTGAACATAATAGCTTTGTTTATCTGCGATGAGACGTTTCTTTTTAAAAAAAGATGTTCGTGACACACATGGTTTTACATCATAGAATAATGCACGATGTCAGTTCCACTCATCAAACAGCCATACATTAATATTTCCAGTTTGCAGTGCTTGGCCCGCAGTCTGGCGTCTGAAGTGTTCATCTCAATGAGACTTTCCCTGCAAACCATTAACCTCAAATGAAACAACATATGGGAGTGAAGTCAGATTCGGTTAGATTTGTTCATGAAACGAAAGAGAACTGAGCCTCATTTTCACCTGTAAAGGTAAATATACAGACACACCTGGCGAGAGTGACAAAGGCCTCAGGAGAGACCGACTTCATGAGGAATTTCACCATTTGCCTTCTTCTTCCTTTACTTTAGACTTTAAAACCAGAACCTGTTTACGTCAGCAAAGGGGTAATCAGGCCGTTCGCTGCTATTCAAGGACAGGCCCAGACATGAAGAATTGATACATGCTGAAAGTAAACCTCCTGAGGCACCTTGGCTTCCTGTGATCTTGTAGCCTCCTGCCTGTTTACTTCGCAGTTGTTTAGTCGCTACATAAGGAACAAAATCATTACTTCGCTTACCTGTGTGTTTGCTCCGCCACTGTTTCCACGTTGCTGTCCGGCTTCCACAGTCTCACGTTGTTCTTCCTGCCAAACTGGAGCATTCTTCGGGTCAGCTGCGTGTTATTCTCATGTTCATTGAAGTGGAACTGCAAACTCAAACAGATTAGCCCTGGAGAAAATGGCTTCATTCTGTACCTATCAGGCAGGAAAGAAATGGTCGGTACCTATCAGGCAGGAAAGAAATGGTCGTGTGAGGGAGCCTTGGTTGACGAGGGAGGTTGAATGTCTAGTAAAGAGGAAGAACTCCGCTTACATAAGGTTGAGGAAACAGGGTTCAGACAGAGCAGTGGAGGGATACAGGATAGCCAAGAGGGACCTGAAGAAAGGGATTAGGAGAGCTAAGAGAGGGCATGAAAAATCCTTGGCGGATAGGATCAAGGATAACCCCAAGGCATTTTATGCGTATGTGAGAAACATGAGAACGAAGAGAACGAGGGTAGGTCCGATCAAGGACAGTAGTGGGAGATTGTGTATTGAGTCGGAAGAGATAGGAGAGGTCTTGAACGAGTACTTTTCTTCAGTATTTACGAACGAGAGGGACCGTATTGTTGAAGAGGAGAGTGTGAAACGGACTGGTAAGCAAGAAGAGATACTTGTTAGGAAGGAAGATGTGTTGGACATTTTGAACAACTTGAGGATAGACAAGTCCCCCGGGCCTGACGGTATCCTAGGATTATGTGGGAAGCGAGAGAGGAAATTGCAGTACCATTGGCATTGATCTTTTCGTCTTCACTGTCAACGGGGGTGGTAGCAGGGGACTGGAGAGTAGCGAATGTTGTGCCCCTGTTCAAAAAAGGGAATAGGGATAACCCCGGGAATTACAGGCTAGTTAGTCTTACTTCTGTGGTAGGCAAAGTAATGGAAAGGGTACTGAGGGATAGGATTTATGAGTATCTGGAAAGACACTGCTTGATTAGGGACAGCCAGCACGGATTTGTGAAGGGTAGGTTTTGCCTTACAAGTCTTATTGAATTCTTTGAGGAGGTGACCAAGCATGTGGATGAGGGTAGAGCAGTGGATGTAGTATACATGGATTTTAGTAAGGCATTTGATAAGGCTCCCTATAGTAGGCTTATGCGGAAAGTCAGGAGGCATGGGATAGAGGGAAATTTGGCCAATTGGATTGAAAACTTGCTAACCGGTCGAAGTCAGAGAGTGGTGGTAGATGGTAAATATTCAGCCTGGAGCCCAGTTACAAGTGGAGTTCCGCAGGGATCAGTTCTGGATCCTCTGCTGTTTGTAATTTTTATTAATGACTTGGATGAGGGAGTCGAAGGGTGGGTCAGTAAATTTGCAGATGATACGAAGATTGGTGGAGTTGTGGACAGTGAGGAGGGCTGTTGTCGGCTGCAAAGGGACTTAGATATGATGCAGAGCTGGGCTGAGGAGTGGCAGATGGAGTTCAACCCTGCCAAGTCTGAGGTTGTCCATTTTGGAAGAACAAATAAGAATGCGGAATACAGGGTTAGCGGTAGAGTTCTTAGTCAGGTGGAGGAACAGAGGGATCTTGGGGTCTATGTACACAGATCTTTGAAAGTTGCCACTCAGGTGGATAGAGCTTGTAAGAAGGCCTATGGTGTATTAGCGTTCATTAGCAGAGGGATTGAATTCAAGAGTCGTGAAGTAATGTTGCAGCTGTACAGGACTTTGGTTAGGCCACATTTGGAGTACTGTGTGCAGTTCTGGTCGCCTCACTTTAGGAAAGATGTGGAAGCTGTGGAGAGGGTGCAGAGAAGATTTACCAGGACGTTGCCTGGAATGGAGAATAGGTCGTACGAGGACAGGTTGAGAGTTCTCGGCCTTTTCTCGTTGGAACGGCGAAGGATGAGGGGTGACTTGATAGAGGTTTATAAGATGATCAGAGGTATAGATAGAGCAGACAGTCAGAAATTTTTTCCCCGGGTACAACAGAGTGTTCCAAGGGGACATAAATTTAAGGTGAAGGGTGGAAGGTATAGGGGAGATGTCAGGGGTGGGTTCTTTACCCAGAGAGTGGTGGGGGCATGGAATGGCAGTGGTAGAGTCAGAATCATTGACGACCTTTAAGCGGCAATTGGATAGGTACATGGATGGGTGCTTAATCTAGGATAGATGTTCGGCACAACATCGTGGGCCGAAGGGCCTGTTCTGTGCTGTATTGTTCTATGTTCTATGTTCTATGAACAAAGAATTCTGAACAATAGTGAGAAAGCACGTTTGGATGTTTGCTGCAGTATATGTGCGAAACGCAGCAAAGTCCCAGTGGGACTCGAGCTCATGGCCACTGGCAAACAAGGTTAGAGTTCTAATCACTGAGCTGCAGAGCCATGAGCGAAAGTGGTGCTTGTGTACTGACAAAAAAATGATGACCTATCGCAGAACAAGCTCCATCAACCGAGGTTTGTGATGCAAACTGAGATTTGTGGTGTTAAATACTACTTGAAACCTACTTGTTTGATCATTTGTTTGATATAACACTTTGTCAGCTTTGCAATAACTCGTTTTACGACTGCGATCAAGATGTGCTTAAACTCCAGTCAGAGGAAAGCCTTTGAAGTTTCCATTAGATGAAAGGCACGATGCAGTAATGATACAATGTTACTGCCGTTGATTTGAACACGTATCACAGTTTTCTTCATCACTTGGTGAGTAACTCCTTTCCTAACGGCATTTTGAGATCTCCTTAATGAAGAGAATTCCTGCTTTATGGCTTTCATATATGAAATGTCGGGCAATAGACAAAGAAAAAGAGTTAAAATCAAGCATACTCAAAAGGTTGGAGTTCGAGGGAATGCAGACATCTGAGACAGCATGATTTTTAAAAAAATCCTGGATGTCGGATTCGCTGACTGAGTTGGCATTTAGTGACCATCTCTTATTGTTCTTGAATGGGCTGTAGGACATTACAAAGGTAGATGGAGCGGAGACAGTGAAAAGATTTGAATAAACTATCGAAAACTTTGATAATTAGCTGAGCCGTGATGGATGAACAACCCCTGCTGTGAATTCTCCCACGGGCGTCAGATTTGTTCAAAGACATCAGGATTGCATCGTTGGGTGAACAATCCGCAACTTCATCCCTTCCACCATGTGGGAGCTCGTGTGGAAAGGTAAAGCTGCGAAGGCAGCAGCACACAGTTGTGAAAATAGGCGGTGCTAAAAACGTCATTCAGATAAGTCACAATAAAACACTCTACAGCCATCAAGTACAGGCATGCATAGCGGCAGAGGA
Source organism: Hemiscyllium ocellatum (assembly GCF_020745735.1). Lineage (NCBI taxonomy): Eukaryota > Metazoa > Chordata > Chondrichthyes > Orectolobiformes > Hemiscylliidae > Hemiscyllium > Hemiscyllium ocellatum. The sequence goes on along the minus strand of NC_083447.1, from coordinate 27,271,588 downwards.
CGTGAGACCAGATTAGAGTGGGAATATGAGAGGACGGATGGAAGTACATTAGGATAGTTTAGACCAAAGGAATGGTCAGAGACGCCGAAGAGCCGCATGATGTCAATAAGGTGCAAGTGTGCAGAGTTGGGAAGCATCTCACCATGGTCATGACGTGACTCGTTCAGACTCAGACAATTGTCAAGGAGAAATTGAGTCAGTGGTGAGGCAATTTCTACACCCACGTGGCCAATGCTGTCTTCCAGAGCATCTCATCAAATTCCAGCAACTCCGCACTCAAGACCACCCCTCCAACTATGACAAAGATAGAATCCCCCGGTCATTACCTTCCACCCCACCAATCTCCGTGGACGTCATATCATCCTCCACCATTTCAAGCACGTGCAAACGGACTCCACCAGCAGACATGTATTTCGTTCCCCACCACTAGCCGTTTCTGTGAAGATAATTCCCTCCGTGACGCCCTTGTCAGCTCCATGACACCCACCAAACGACCCTCCCCTCCAGGCACCTTCCCATTCCATCATAGGAGATGCAAAATCCACCCACACCTTCGCTTTAAATCTGTCCAAATACTCAAATGATTCTTCCACATCCATCAGAGATTTACTTGCAAATCCACACATGATATTTACTCTATCCGTTTCCCAGTGAAGTCTCCTTTACATTGTAGAGATAGGATGCCTAATTGGAGAGCGCTTCAGAGAACATCTTCGGGACACCCACACCAAGCAACGTTGCTGCCTGTGGCCGAGCACATTAACTCTCCCTCCCACTCAGCCAAGTACATGCAGGTCCTGGGCATCCACCATCGCTATACATTTACCACCCGACGCCACGAGGAAGAAGGCGTCATCTTTCACATTCGGGCCGTTCAACCACACGGCATCAATGTGGACTTCATGTTATTTCTCATTTCAACTCCGCCATCTTATCCCAGTTCGATAATTTCATGTTGGCATTGCTCTCACGAACCTTCCTATCTGTCCATCTTCCTTCTCGCCGATCCACTCCACCCTGCTCTCTGACCTAACACCATTATCCCCACCTCAACCCACCTATCACACTCTCAGATACCTGGCCTCCTCCTATTTGTCTTTCTACCGCCTCAGCTCACAAGTCTCATTCCAAATGAAAGACTCTTGCCTGAAACGTGATTCTCCTGCTCCTCGAATGCTGCCTGTCCTGCTGTGCTTTTCCAAGGCCACACTCTCTACTCAGTTGCGAGGCAGTGGTTTTGTGTTGGGGAATGAAGAAAGAGGCCTCAGTTTTGCATGATTCAATTGTAGGAAATGTCTGCTCCAATAGGTTAATAATTCAAACCTTATTTCGGCTTTGGAACAATGTGGTAGATTAGCAGGCATGTGAGTAAGAAGCATACCAGTCTTGCTCCTGAACCAAAAGGAATGCTTAACTGCGTTTCCTCTGTTTCTCTCTGTGAAGATGTAAAGGAAGCTGCTCCAGGAAAAGTTGGAAATGCCAGCTTGATGTCCCAATGCTGCCTGCTTCGTGTCAATGGAAACTGCTGCAGTTGAGTTTGGAGCTCCCAGCCTCATGCGATGTCTACCACCTCAACAGAAGCTGTTCCATACAACGTTGGAACTCCCAGTCGCTGGCATTTCAAGTGATCTCTACTTTCAGAGAAATACTTCACACTCACTGATGTCACAACTGAATCCATATCCACTAGCTCATCCCCATCCACATTTCCAGTTTGGTTTTCTCAGCTGCACCACACAGTTTCTTGTACCACGCCTGAAAACTGGAACGATGCGATATTCCACAGCAGTGGTCACTTCCTTGAATGAGGAAATTTGTAAAGTAGCCGAAGATAAACTGCATTTCTTTTGCAGAAATACATTCCAGCAATTGCCTGCGCTATTCCCTGATGCTTTCATTTTCTGGAGAAGTATTTCAATCTTCGCTTTCAACAAACTAAGTGATGAAATATCCATCGGCTCTGGAGATACTGAAGTTAATCATTCATCCCACCAAGAGCTTGCATGTCTCACTCACTGTCTGTCACGTATTCCTACTGTTCATGTGGTCCTATTCTTAACATATCCTCTGCCACCATCTTTACAGTTTTTTGCATAATGCTATTCCATGTGGTGCCAGCATCGTGCAGTGGTTAGCGCTTTGCGTTGTGGCAGCAGAAAGGTCATTTCCAATTTGACTTCCAGTATTGTCATTTGTTACCGTTTTATGCAGAGTAAGACATGCCAAACAAATGCAGGATGGAATCAATCTTTTCTAACATGAAAATATTCGTCGAGGTGATGAGGCTCTTTCACATCTCTGCTTTCTATGTATTAGGATTCAAACCCTCCCATTCTCGGAGATTTCTCCCCATCCCACGATCAGTAACCCTGCTTTAGGTCCATCCTCCAATTTCACTGAGGCATTTGCCTATCAAGCACTGGCATTGACGTTGTTCTGTCTCTGCAGCTGCAGTCAAGGTTCTTGTACAAACGTGACCCAACCTCACAATTAGGACCTTGCAATCAGTCGATCAATTGATATCCTGCTGTTGTGAGATCAGTGCTCATTTCGGGTTTTTTACTGACATGTACCAGAGATCACTGGAACATCAGGCTCAGGAAAAGAACACAATGCAGTGTTCAGCCAACGATTTTGTTTAAAACGATCGGTTTCCCGATTCTAACGTCAGTGGAGAAGCGGAGATTGTGAGGAAACATATTGAAATGTGGGAAGCAATGAGAGTTAAGGCAAGATTGGCTGAAAGAAATGTTTCCTCTCGGTCAAATACCAAGGGGTGGAGACTAAATGTATGATGCGGAAAGTTTTCAAAAGATAAGCAGCCAATAATTTATCCACCATTATGGTGGATAAATCTGCAATTCATTGCAATGAAATCAAAACAACCCTCAGAGGCATTCAGTCTGTATTTGTGATGATAAGGCATACAAGACAAAGGGATGGAGAAAGGAATGAAGACAGTCAAGCAGCTATTTCTTCCAAGAATGCATCCAACGCGTTTGAGAGCTGCCACGCTCCGTGGTCTAACCACTGTACTCGTCCCTGGTCGTGTCGTGGTTCTGAATTGCCACTTTTACAACTGCGGTCCGGGTTCAATTCCCAGTAATGGCAGTTTTGTTCAGTATCAACATCATGGGCATCTATGGTAGGATTGCTTTCAATGCTTCGAATCAAACAATGTATCTACGAACATCAGAGTCAACGTCCCAGCCTCTTAAAGAAGGAGAAGGTGCCTCAGCACTCCATGAACCAACATGAGACTGAGATATTTATTTTGTTTCCTTACCATTTCGAGAAGCCACAGCGATTGTTTCGTTGGCTCTGTGAAATTGAAAAGTGCCGATTCGCAGTGTGTGGGAATATTTGGTCTTCCTCAATTCTGATGACGCTGCGACATTGCAATGTTCTCCAGGACGTGTACTGAAAGAGGTTCTCGTGTCTGTATATCAGGAGTTCAAACTTCATCTCGGCTTCAGAACAGTGAGGAAGATTAGATTATGAGTGTATCGAATACTTGCTTTAACCTCGAGCTAGAGAGGAGTGAAGTACCCACATTCTCAATCCTGTGCCTTGCCTGAGGCACAAGGACTCTCAGGTTAAAGCACCATCAGTCAAGTCGCGCGATCTCTCTCTCTCTCTCTCTCTTTCTTTCTCTCTCTCTCTCTCTCTCTCTCTCTCTCTCTCTCTAATGAGATAGCAGGCCTGGGAATCTGTGAACTTTGATTTCAAAGTTTTATTTTTAGATATGAAAAGGAATAATTGACAATCTATTTGTATGCGGTCCCTCATGGAAGATTGCAGAAGTCAGTGAGAGAAATCTTCATTAAGGTGGAGAGTGATAGAGCTGACTGAGATTATGAGCCGAAACCTAAATAGAAGAAATGACACTGATATGAAGCGTGAGCAGAGTACAGCGAAATAGGGATCAGAATTTTAAGAAATGACAAGTACTTAAAAAGCATTTGCAGGAACTGCAACTGCTTCTCACTCCTGTCAGACACAAAGAAAACTGGGAATGTGGCCATGTCATGGCTAACTAGGGATATGAGGGCAAAGCACTGCACTCAAGAAGGAGGCTGACGAGGAGGCTGAAAATATCAGCAGGCATTAAGACTGAGAGCAGTTCAGATGTCAGCACAAGATGAGGAAAGAATTAATGCAGAGCGAAATCACGCTTGACAGTAAGCTTGAGAGAAGCAAGTAATGAATTGTTAAAGCTCTTGAAGTTAGACGAAGGAAGAAAGAAACGATTATTGAAAACAAAACCCTTACAATGAGAAACAGTGGATGTAATAATGTGGGATATATATATGGCATACCAAAGAAATATGTATATTGGTCCTGTCATCATAAATGATGACACAAGTAATATTCGTAAAGTGCTGGGAAGAAAAGGTGAGGGAGGAACTGAAGGAAACCAGTATTATCAGTGAGATGGTATTTTGGAAATTGATGAGATTAAAAGACAATAAATTCCACTAACTGCGAATCAAACACCAGTGTACTTAAAGTCACCCTAAATGCAGCGAAGGCGTTCTGTAACTAGAGTGTGGAGTCTAAATAGGGTAAATTCAATGTCATATTTCAATATTCTATCGAATCTGAAACAATATCTATGGCTTGGAGGTCAGTTGTTGTGACTACACTATTTATAAAAGGGAGTAGCGAGAAAACATGGAATGACAGAAAAGTTAGCCTAACAATAGAAAACTGTAACTGAATTGATAAGTGCCAGCATAAATTTACGACACTAAAATAGGAAAGGAGATATTGTCTTCTTGTACACAAATCGCTGAACGTAAGCATGCAGGTGCAGCAGCAGCTAAGGAAGGCAAATGGTGTGTTAGCCTTTGTACTTTGAGAATTTGAACACAGGAGAAGGGAAGACTTGCTGAGATTGTGCAGGGTCTTGTTGACACCACAATGGAGAGTGTTGTGTGCAGTTTTGGAATCCTTATCTGGTAAAGGATGTTCTCCATACGGAGACTGCATTACAAAGGTTTACCAGACTGATCCATGGCATGGCAGGACTGACGTATGAGGACAGAATGGATTCGTTAGGAAGAAAATCATTCAAGTTTAGAATGATCAAGTAGGATATCGCAGAAAGGAAAAAAATTCTAAAAGGTACACACAAGGTAAATGCAGGAAGGATGTTTTCAATGACCAGGGTGTCCAAACCCTAGAATGTGGGGAGGTGGTGTCACTTCTAAGAATATGGGGTAGCCCATTTAAGACTGAGATGAGGATTTTATTTTTTAATCAAATACTGGTTACTCAGTGAGATTTGCTGGCACAGAAAATTATTAAAGCCAGAATGTGCAATGTTGACAAGAAAAAATACCAGTAGTTTTGAGGGCAAGAGGTATCAAAAGATGTAGGCCTAAAGAGGTCGCAGGTTACTGTGTGGAAGGATCAACCAAGATCATATGAATTACGGAGAAGGATCAAATATCACAACAAGCCAGTCCTGTTCTATTTTTTCATATTTCCATTCTGTTAAAGGTGGGATATAACGACCAATTGTTTTTAACTGACGCAGGTATCAGTGACACATTATCTAGAAGTAAAAAGTAATCCTGTAAAGATTTACCAAACAGCAATCGGGGAGCAATTTTAGCATACGAACGTCAGCATTTCGAGGAGGTGCAAAGTAATGTTTGAGGTTCGTACACTGGCTGTACTGTATCTCAATTTCAATCCACTTCTCAAATTACTGAATGTTCCGATAAAACCGACATAGTATGTATAAAATAAGTAAACGTCTTTAAAACGTTGCTGGTACTGGGTGGAGGGACTGTTAGGAAATGGTGGGGAAGGGGAGCAGTGAGAAAAACAATGAGTCGGTTTTTTGTTGAGGGATTGGCAACGAATGATCCCAAATTCCAAAACTTCTGAGATCCGCTATCCTGCTCAGGCGTTCTGTCCCTTCACTTCCTGCTCCATTATTTCCGTCTATGAAACATTTACAGCAAGGTAAGGGACAGAGGTGTTCATGGGGTACACTTTCCCATCAATCCCAGTCACGATTACACAGCCAAACGTCTCCCAACAAGACCAACTCCTCATGAACCACAGCAATGATTTCAAACAATATCGTTTATTTTCAGCTCTATTCACACTAAGGATAGATAAACCAACAGTGACCTCATAAATTAAAAAAAAACAAGATAAAACTGAACCAAGAATAGTGGCCGCTTACTGGGGTCTGTTTCTGGGAAGAAGACTCAGGCTGTCTTCGGCTTAATTGGCGAGCCCAGATACATTATATTTGGTTCCAGAGTCACATAATGACCAAACATGAAACCTCTAACTGGGCTATAGCACCTGGTGCTTCACTCCCCTTTAGCCCTTACTCACTGAATACCTATTGGAGACAACAACATTTCGTTCCAATGATCACTCGCCAAAAGCATGCTCAACAAGTTAACCCTATGAATGCTGCAAGACCCATCCCAACTAATGACGTATAATGTCCAACAGCGAAGAAAAGGGGGTCCTACAGTACCAAGCTGGAGGCACTGGTCCTCCACACAGTCAGAGAAACTCATGGGCGCGCTGGGGGCACTGATCAATCATAGAATGCTGTTGGGCTAAACTAATCTATCCAGAACTTCCACATTCCAACGCTCAGTCAAAGTTCGCTTCAAAAATTCTTCCAGTTCAAAACACAATTGTTAATGATGACTCTGTTCCCTTTCCCGCAGGTGAAAGTGAGGACTGCAGATGCTGGAGATCAGAGTCAGCTTGAGAGCAGTGCTCAAAAAGTCCAGAAGATCACGCAGCATCCGAGGAGCATGAAAATCAGAGGCAGGCACACTTCATCAGTAGCATTTTACGCAGCCAATTTATGATCAATATTGCTATTATCCCTTATATTCCTTCATCCCCAGATTTCAGGCACAATGGTCTCACAGAACTTTTGTCTTTTGATTTGCCAATCGATATTTATATGATCATTTTGTATTAGCTTCATGAAGACCTCTTCTTACCTCATCAAAAAAAAATCAGCATACAGTTCACCACAATTTTCTATGAACAATTCTATTTTCGCTTTATTGAATGAAACACGCATTTTTTCAATTGACACCTCATTTTGTCTGGCATGACCGTTTGTAACGTTTTTCACACAGCTTTAAACGGCAATCCTGTCAGTATTGAATTAATTGACAAACCGTTTCTCATGGCAAACTGACAGCGTGCATACCTTATCAAGATGAGGAAATATATCTGAATGAGTTGTGACTTGGACATTAGTTATCGTGAATACAAAGTAAATACAATCAGATTGTGATAGTGTTGAGCTCTACCACTCTTTCAAAAGCTGCAAGACAGGCTGAATACTTCCAGCGTTTTCTGTTTTTCTTTAAATATGTATCAGTTTGCCAGTTTTTTGCTTCTGCACATGTTCTTGTGGCGAAAAGTATGAAAAGTTGTGGGTTGAAAGCAGGAGCAGTCGCCTCCTTCCGCCAAACAACTCCCAGCTCTTCCTCTGGTTTTGTAATTTTGTGAAAGCACTAACTGGCTTTAATATTGGATTTTATTGATAATCTAAGTGTTTACATGTTATTCTTGCTGCCCAAATATGGAATAAAACAACACATCAATTTTGATCAGTTTCACGATTTATGTTTGCATGTCCAGGTCATAATTCTACTTTTATGAAGAAGGCAGCATTACATATTGGTAACAATAATTGCTAACGATTTGCAGACCATGGCTGTCAGAGCACGTAATCCAAATTCCGAGACTTCCAGGGACGGTCTCTGTTTCTTTCATCCTGGAAACTGTCTGATTCGGCATTACAGTCTCCCATCCTTCTCCACATGATGCCTTCAGTTCTGTCTTGATTTTGTTACGACTGTTTTCTAATACATGGGCTATTCAATCATCTATTATGTTGCTGTTTCAAAAGAATGAGAATCCTTCTCTCAGAGCACACTGCCTCCATAGCTCAATGCTTAGATCGGGGAGGAACATGGACGAATGAAAGGCTGAATGGTTCATTTCTTTGCTGTAACCAGACACTGGTGTGGAAATCTGAAATGAGACAAAATAAGCCAATTGAGTGCAATCCTACTTTCGGGCTGATATCTCCTGAGGCCACAGTCACTTTGCCAGAACGTGTCTGTGCGTTTGCCTCTGTAAGTGAAATGGGGTTCAGATCACCGAGGGAGTGTAAACACAGGTTATCCATCTTAAACTGCAGTCGCATACATTGTAAAACGTGACTGGATAATAGCATTGCGACAAGTGCTTGAAACATTTCGGAACACAAGAGGACATACCAAGAGCTGAAAACTTGAACAACGGGCCTCTTTCCGTTCTGTAAACAGTCGATGACTTGCTCAAACTTATGACCTGATAAATAAATGCATTGCCATTAAGAACCAGTCCAACAGCTTGGGAGGCAGCACTTGTGGTGTATTGGTTAAGAGTCGGTGTTTTCCTCATCACGGCTAGAGTTGGGTGCCTGGTCAGGGAATCAGGTTTTATTGCTCTTGATTGATAACAGCGAGAGTGGAGCAGCTCTGATGGGAATGCTTTCAATGTCTCAGATCAGTTAATGCCTCGAGAACATCAGAGTTCATGTCCCTGCTCCTGCAAGAAGGGGAAGGTACCTTGACAGTTTCTGCTCAGTCGGTCAGTCCACCCTTCATTCACCTCTCACACAGTTTCTAAAGATTCCCAGAGTTGAAACGGGGCTCTGTTTAATTGTTTCCTTTACACTCACACTGGTTGCACGTATTGGGTTGTTTGAAATTGATAATTTGCTCAAGAACAGCGTGCGAGACGATTCTATCTTCCCCTCCTCTGACAATACTGTGAGGTTCACTCTGATGTTCTCAGTTATATTCATCAATTGGAGACTTTAACCGGTATATCGAAAAGAGCCACAAATAATTCCAAACAGAATGAAATTCTTTCAAGTGTTCTGCCTGCAAAGTACTCAGAAACCCCTCATTTTTGAGAGGTATTTAGGAAAACCATGTTTAAGAAGATAAACAACTTGCTTTGCAAGATGTTTCTAATGAAGACCTCAATTCTTTTGAACCATTCGGTGGAATTGTGTTGATCATTTTAGTACTTTATATTGCCACACTGACCCCTTGTTTAAAAACGAATCTGTTAAACAAAGAATTGCAGTATAATCGACAATACTTATAAGTGGATAATAGGTTGAAGGTGGGCATGCATTCATATCAATATTTCAGACATCCCAGCATTTCAAAGATTCTTCGTCCTGCAGATCAGGAATTCAAAGCAGATTTTGGATTCGGGGCAATGAGTTTGTAAGTGTAATAAAGATCGGCAGTGTTTTTGAGACAGTGAATAGTCGAATGAACAACCTCCAGATTTGCAAATAAGCAAATCATTAAGCCACTGATTCAAGTGCGATTGCTGCAGTTCTGTGATGATATCAGGGCCAGGAGAACAACTGTAATCGTTCACAGGGTGAACAACTAGTAAATATAATCAAATTCATCACTTCACTCCAATTGATCCCACATTGTGAAGCAAAGAAAACACACTTGTTCTCATGAAGTTTTCTTTCACCCTGTGCTTGTGCAGCCAGTCAATGGGATTACCATTGATCTGATAAAATTTAACTTCAGTTTCATGCTTTTACTCCATAGTTCGAGGTAAACTTGTGCTGAAAACAAGTTGTGTATTCTCATTAATTTGGGAGTTTCGTAGCCGTACCACTCAGTTTTTCTGAATGGTAACTGAGAATATGTGATAGTTGTCAGCAGTGGTTAGTTCCGCATGTGAGGGAACTGGTGAAGTAAATGATGTTAAACTTCCTTATTACTGAAACATGCATTTTAACAATATCCTAGCTATCCTATCACCCTTTGATATTCACTATAAATAAATAAGGAGGCGATTATTAAGTCTGGAGTTATATAAAGGAAGACTGTAACAGTTTCCTTCGATATGTAAAGTCCAAAAAAGCGGCAAAAGTGAACATTGGATTGCTGGAAAATGATACTGGGGAGATAGTAGTGGGGACCGAGAAAATGGCCAAGGAGCTGAATAATTACTTTGCTCAGCCTTGGTGGTGGAAGACACGAGTAATACCTTTAACATTCAAGAGATTGAGGGGCCAGAGCTGAGTATGCTGGCCACCACTATGGAGAACATGCAAGAAAAATTAAATGGTCTGAAGGTGGTTAAATAACCTTGACCAGATGGATTACAGTGTTATGAAGGAGATAGCTGAAGAAAGAATGGAGGCGTTCGTAGTGATCTTTCAGGAATTACTAGAGTAAGGAACAATCTCAGAACACTGGAAACCCACTAACGTGACACACCTCTTTAATGAGGGAATAAGGAAAAAGACAAAAGGTCCACAATGAATAGCTTAAACTCGGTCGTGGGTAAGATCCTGGAATCCATTGTGAAGGACAAGATTTCTGAATACTTGGACCTGTTTGGGAAAATAGGACAAAGTCACTATGGTTTCATCAAGGGAAGGTCATGATTGGAAGATCTATTGGAATTCTTTGAAGTGAAATTGAGCAGGCTTGACCAAGCACTGTCAATGGATATTGTCCACTTGGACTTCAAGAAGGTCTTTGACAATGTGTCACACAGGAGATGACTGAGTACAATAAGAACCCATGGTGTTAGAGGCAAGGTAGTGGCATTGGTAGAAGCTTGGCTGTCTGACAGAAAGAAGAAAGTGAGGACTGCAGATGCTGGAGATCAGAGCTGAAAATGTATTGCTGTAAAAGCGCAGCAGGTCAGGCAACATCAAAGGCGCAGGACAATCGACGTTTCGGGCATAAGCCCTTCTTCAGGAATGAGGAGGGTGTGCCAAGTAGGCTAAGCATCTGAGCCTGCTTGGCACACCCTCCTCGTTCCTGAAGAAGGGCTTATGCCCGAAACGTCGATTCTCCTGCTCCTTTCATGTTGCCTGACCTTTTTGGCAGAAAGCAGAGAATGGGGATGAATTGATCCTTATCAGGATGGCAGCCGGTAACAGGTTGCGTTTGACAAGGCTCGTGTTGGAATAGTAGCTTTTTACTCGTTATATTAACAATCTAGATGAGGGAATTGAGGACACTCTGACAAAATTTGCAGTCGATAAAACGATAGAAAAATTGACAGGTCGTATTGAGGAGGCGGAGAGGCTGAAGAAGGACTTCAACACGTAAAGAGATTGGCAGATGCCTTCCGATGTGGGAAAGTGTATAGAATAGAGGTATGGTCTATCTTTAGAATGGGGAAAAAGTTCAGAAATCAAGAAGGACTTGAGAGTTCTGGTGCAGGGTTCTCTCAAGGTAAGCTTGCAGGTTGAGTCAGTGGTTAGGGGTGCAATTGCATTCATTATTGATGGCATTTATTACGAGAGGAATTCAATATAAAACAGGTTGTATACTTCTCTGGTCAGACCACATTTGGAGTATTGTGCGTAATGTTGAGCGCCATATCTCAGGAATGATGTACTGACCCTGGAGAGTGTTCACAAGATCTTCACGAGAATGCTGATAGTGATGACTAGCTTATTGTACGAGGCATGTTTGAGGGCTCTGGGTCTATACTCGATAAAGTTTAGATGAATGAGAGGGATTGAAATAGAATCATGCAAAATACTGAATGACCTGGACAGAATGGATGTTGGTAAGATATTTCCATTGGACGAGGGCCCGAGGGCACAGCCTTAGATGATAGGGAACACCTTTTAGAACAGTGATAAGGAGAAATGTCTTTAACCAGAGATTGGAGAATCTTTTAAATTTATCGCCACAGAATGCTGCGAGGGCCAGATCATTGAGTATACCTGAGACCGAGTTAGATAAGCTTTTGATTATTCCGGGGATCAAGGGTTACAAGCATTAGGTCAGAGAATGGATTAGAGAAAACTGTCAGCGATGATTTAATAGTGGCGCAGACTCAATGGGCTAACTGGCCTAATTTCTGCTCCTATGTCTTATCGACTTCTGGTCCAAACCTTGTATCTATGAGAATATGGATTCAAGTTCTTCATGAAGGTCAGTAGCTGGAGGGAACAGTTAACTGTTTTAAAATGAAGGTATTGTGGCTGCTGTCAGGGTGGTGGATAATATTACATTCAGTACAGGATCACACACCAAGTGCACTGTATTAATGTTGGAGAGTTTGTTCAAAACCTGGAACTCTCTGTCTCTGTCAATCACCGTGAGATGTGGGGGTTGGGGTAGGAGGGCGTAACGTCCTCCCAGGCACTTAAACTATCCTCAAGCATGCATTCTGAGTGAAAGAATAGTCATGGAATTGATCACATTTTCATTGTCTGTTTAGAATATAATTAGTGATTGCCCATCCCACCCAGTGTTCAATGCAATTACCTCACATTCTCTCACGGCGTTACAGATCAACCTTCACTCACTCCTCATGGTGTCATCATCCCAGGGATTAATCTGGTGGAACCCCTGTTCACTCTGCCTGTGGTACGGAGATCACTCCTTATAAAGGAGAGAACATCTATCCACAATGCCCCAAATACTGCCTCAACAACACTCTCAGGTTTGATCGCAAGTATTCCGTTCCCTCAATTAGCTGGCTCCGTTTCTTTTGTGAGAAATTGGAAACTATTCATTTACGATGCACTGCCACTGATTTGGAATTTAAAACATCTTTACATCTGTAGGTCAGCATTTTTAAAGCTAGCACCGGAGGTGCCACGTCAGATGGACATCACTCTAGGGGAGGGAATCAATCACAAATAATGCATCTAAGACAGTCAATGGCCACCTACCTGAATGGAAATTAACTGCTGGAATACGGCAGAGGAATGGACCCGGACCACAGAACAGGCTATCACTATAGGACAGAACAGGACAACACTCCGCATAAAAACAGCACTAAGAGAAAAAATGGAGAAACTAACACACAAAAAGGAGGACACTACAACACACAACTGGGTTAAAAACCTCTCCCACAGACAGCTCACAGACATGGAAAGAACAATACTGGCCAAGGGACTCAAATACAACCACAGGGATGCCAACACAGCAGACTTCCTAGCAGCACTAGAAAGCACACTCAGGAACAATGGACTGACAGAAGAGACACAACAAACAGTGAGACAAACGGTAGTACCCATGATGATAAGAAAACGACAAACACATAACCTCAACACCAAGGAGAGGGAAGCACTGAAAGCACTGAAAAATGACAAAAACATAATCATACTACCGGCAGATAAAGGCAGAATGACGGTCATCCTAGATAAATCAGACTACATCAGTAAAGCACAACAACTACTCGCAGACACCAACACCTACCAAATGAAGGATTCCGACCCCACACCACAACTCACCAATAGAATAAACAACACACTAAGGAATCTACAAAAAAACGGACAGATAACCAAAGCAGATCAGCAAAGAATGAAACCTGAAAGCAACAACACCCCCAGATTTTATGGACTACCCAAAGTACACAAACCAGACATCCCACTTAGACCCATAGTATCACTACCAGGGACACCAGCATACAAACTGGCCAAAGAACTACAACAAAAACTGAAACACCTAGTCAGCGGATCCAAACACTCCATACAATCAACACAGGAATTCTTGGACGTCATCAGGAATACACACATAGACAAAGAAGAAACCATGGTATCATTCGACGTGACGGCACTGTTCACTTCAATTGACAAAACCCTAGTCAGAGAAACAATAGCCAACCTACTGGACATACATAACAGAACACAGGAGGCCGAACCCATCAACAAGGACGGCATACTTAAACTACTGGACCTGTGCCTCACCACACACTTTACATTCAACAATCAGATATACGAACAAATCAACGGAACACCCATGGGTTCACCAATCTCGGGACTCATAGCAGAGGCAGTTATGCAAAGGTTAGAACATACAGCCATACCACAAATCCAACCCAAACTCTGGATCAGATATGTTGATGACACCTTTGTAATCATCAAAAACACAGATGTGGAAAAAACACACCGAATCATCAACGCCACACTCACAGGAATCCGATTCACACGAGAAGAGGAAAAGGATAGCCAACTCCCATTCCTAGACGTGTTAGTAGAGAGAACACCCAACGGAGAATTCACCACAAGGGTACACAGGAAACCAACACACACAGACCAAGTCTTAAACTATGAAAGTAACCACCCCAACACACACAAACGAAGCTGCATCAGGACACAATTCAAAAGGGCCACAACACACTGCAGTACACCAGAACTGCGAAAAGAGGAAGAGGAACATCTATACAAGGTATTCGCCAAAAACGGATACCCACGCAACTTTATCACCAGATGCCTAAGAGATAGACCGAGGAACGAGGACATGCCACAACCAAAAGGACTAGCCACTCTACCATACGTCAGGAGCGTCTCAGAACTGACAGCCAGACTACTGCGACCCTTAGGACTCATAACAGCACACAAGCCAACATCCACGCTCAGACAACAACTCACTAGAACAAAGCACCCAATACCAAGCATTAGCCAAACTAACGTAGTTTACAAAATACCATGCAAGGACTGCACAAAACACTATATAGGACAAACAGGAAGACAGCTAACAATCCGCATCCATGAACATCAGCTAGCCACAAAACGACACAACCAGCTATCTCTAGTAGCCATACACTCAGACAACCAGCAACATGAATTTGACAGGGAAAACACCACTATCATAGGACAAGCCAGACAGAGAACAGCCAGAGAATTCTTAGAAGCATGGCATTCATCCCCAAACTCCATCAACAGACACATTGACCTGGACACCATATACAAACCACTACCGCTGAAACTGACACCCGGAAGCGGCAAGAACATCCATCAACAGACACATCGACCTGGACCCCACATACAAATCACTGCAGCTGAAACTGACACCCGGAAGCGGCAAGAACAAACCAATATAAATACCGGAAGAAACATCAAAGCAGCGCTTCACACGAGGCTCCAACAGCACTGATGATGTTCCCTAGCCAGGGAACGAAACATTTGCAGCAAAAACTTCCAGCTCGGCGAGCAGAACCACAACAACGGATACCCGAGCTACAAATCTTCAATCAGATTTTGAAGGGAGTGATCTTTCCTTTGGATCGTCCATCACGGGATGTGTGCAGACCGGTCAGGGCAGCATCTTATGCCGATCTTGAACTGAGCGGTTAGTTCAGCTGTTTCACAAGGCAGATAAGAGTAAAACACTGTGCTGTGGGTTTGCAGTCGCACAGAGACCAGACCAGGTAAGGCTGACCCACTGTTTTCTCGAAAGAGCACAAGGCAAGCCGATATCCACAGATTATTATTCTGTGGCTCGAGATTATGAGCGAATGATGTGACCACCATAAACTACCTTCCCATCTTTCAGATTCTGTGCAGAGAACAAGTTTAACATCTCAAGTGCAATTGTTTCGTAATGGACACGTGTTTAGAAGGGACTTGAAACAGATGTGTCCGGAATTAACAAAGGCACAAACGATGGTTTATTCAGGAGTTGCACTGAGGCTGAGGAAGAGACTGGATGTCAAAATGTTGGTAGCGGACAGGACTGGTGAGTGTGGAGGATATGGAGATGTAAACTGTGCAGGAGAAAATGAATTAAGATGGTTGAGGACAGTGTGTTTCATCCTCGCAGAGTGGGGAGTAATTTGCAAATAATAATTTGCTAGTTATTATTTCTAGGGAATAGAATCTTGATTGGAACTGAAAAAGTTGACTTGCACCTTTCCAAAATTTACATATCATCAGCATCAATTGAGTTCAATCGACAGACAGAGTGACTTACTGAGTGAATCAAGGAGGTTGAGAACAGTCTCTTTCATCCTCGCATATTGATGAGCAATTTGCATTGAGTAATTTGCGAGTTATAATTCCTAAGGAATGGAATCGTTGATTGGAAATGAAAACGTTTACCTGCATTTTTCCTAAACTTACATATCATGAGCATCAATTCAGTTCAGACCGTTTCACTAGACAGCTCGAATGACTTACCAGGAACACCAGCTATAGCAAAGTTTGTATAGTAACCAGCTTGAGTAGCCATCAGTATATCTTTAATCCGCGATGCTATACATAATGACTCTTTTGAATCTGACAGTGGACAGGATGCCTTGTGGGCCCCCAACTATTTCTTCAGAGGCCAAGCAGGTGGTTGGCTTATGCGAGCAGTTGAGTCTGGTGGATATTTGAAGATGTCTTCATCCTACCGGCAGGGACTTCACCTATTTTCAAACCAATAAATATGCCACACAAGGATTGGCCTCTTTCTGGCTCTCTCGCCCTTCTGGATTCTATTATGGGTTGCAAAGTTGTGAATATAGCTATCGCTGATCAGACACCAGTCTATTTGGAGGTTAAGGCCAAGAGTGAAGGGCTTGGTTTGTGGCACTGCCATTTGGGCACTTTTCCCCTAAGGATTCAAAATTTGTGCAATACTTTTTGAAGGACTTTCAGGAATTCTTGACTATCCACTCGGGCATGGCTGGTAGTCTGCCCATGCAATGGGAGACTGCAAAAATCTTTGCTAGGGGATTAGATATTTCCTGTTCGGCTAGCCAGAAATGACTGAAGGAGGAACAGCAGTGTCTACTTGAGACGTGGTTGAAAGCCGCGGAGGCGGGATATTTTGCACGGCCTTCGGTCACTAACCTACAGCAGATCACAGCCTTTCAGGCTGCCTTGAATTCGATACTGACACAAAACGCAAAGGAAGAACTTGCCTTTGCTAGGCAAAGGGTGTTCGAATATGGGGCTAGGCCAGGGAAGTACTTAGCATATCTGACTCGGAAAAAGCGTGCTCCCCCATCCATTACTGCAATCAGAGATAGCGCCAGGGTTCTTACATACGGTGCTAAAAGGATTAATGAGGTTTTACGGAGCTTTTTCTCTGAATTGTATCGGTCTGACGGTTGTGAAAACAGGAGGTATAAAATGGAAACCGATTTTTAGAACCTTGTCCTCCCAGGGGTAACCTTGGAACAGGTCGCTCTCCTTAATGGCCCCTTGACAGTTCGGGAAATACAGGATGCAGCAAGGCAACTTCGGAGTGTGAAAGCGCTTGGTCCTCCGGGCGAGTTTTATAAGGTGTTCATAGGGATTCTGTCAGGGCCGATGTTAGAGATGCCCAATCACTCCTTTATGCATGAATGCCTATTCCCATCTTTGAGAGAAACTAATACTTCCTTATTTATTTAGATGGGGAAGGTTCCTGAGGAATGTGCGTCATAAAGGCCCATCTCCATATTAAATTCAGATTGCAAGATTCTATCCAAGACCCTGGCGCTGTGATTGGAAATGGTATTGCCTCAAATTATTTAAAAGGGACCAGACAGGCTTTATAAGGGGCCGTAGGTCCTCTCATAAAATTAGAAGGTTGCTGAATGTGGTATAGGTTTGTCAGCAACGATCGATTCAGGAATTGGTGATTTCCCGAGGTGGAAAGAAAGCATTCAACTAGGTAGAATGGCCATATCTTTTCTTATGTCTTAGAACAGTTTGAGTTGGGTTACGTTTTTGCTAGGTGGGAGGAGGTTACATATCGCCACCCTCTGGCCGCGGTCATCACCAATGCGGTGAAGTCTGGGAATGTTACGATTGGTCGGAGTAGTTGGCAAGGCTGCCCCCGTTCTCTGTTGTTGTTTGCGTTGGTGATAGTGCCGCTGGCAGAGGCCATTCGTTGGTACGTCCACAGACCCGCTCCGGAAGTGGGATCAAGGGCACCCAATATTACACTGTATGTGGATGATGTCCTTCTGTTTTTATTGAACCCGATGACCTCCGTACCTCATTTAATACAATGTTTCAATTCATTTGGCGCTATTTCAGGTTATAAGATTAACTTTGCAAAATCGGAGGCTATGCCTTTGGGGAACCTTAAGTTGAAGGTGGCCCTAAATTACCTTTTAAGTGCTCATGGGCAGGGTTCCGTTACCTAGGCATTTTATTACCCCGACGTTTGATCTGTTATTTCGGACTAACGTGGTTCACTTGCTGGACAATATTAGGCGAGATCTCCAGAGATGAGATGCTCTTCCAATTTCATGGCTGAGCCGAAATATCTCTCATTAAGATGCATGTTCTTCTCGTTTGCTTTATCCCATGTGTATCCTATATTTTTTTTCCCAGGTCAACGCTGTGGAAGCTTCTGGGGTGGTTTGGTCCCTTTGTCTTGTATCATGGGAGGCCTCTCATCAAACTTACTAACTTGCAGTTGCCACATGGAGTGCGAGGAGTTGATTTCCCTGACATCAGAAGGTATCAATGAAGTTCCCTGCTGTCCTGTGTCTGCGAATGGATAGGTAACGATCCAACCTCAATAGGGCTGGATATTGAGGCTTCCTAAGCCAAGTGCCCTCTTATTAACCTGTTCATCATGGATAAGATGAGGACAGTTATGGACCACTGCTGGAACCCCATTGTCATTAGTACAGTCAGGGCTTGGAGGGCAATGCGTCAGAGTGAGGTTTGTTTATCTAAGATTTCGCCATTTACACCTACACTTGGCATGCAAGGGTTCCAACCAGGGATGATGGACTCAGGGTTCAAACTATGGGCAGCGAGAGCAGTTTCTAGATTGGGAGACTTGTTTGAGGAGGAGGTCATAATGTCTGTTGAGCAACTGAGCTGCAAATACGGGTTACCCAGCAGAGACCTTTTCCTATTTTGACAGGTTAGTGATTTCATCCAGAAGAAGACGATGCTTCTCACTCAGCCCTATAAGCCCAATCCAGAGAGGTTGTTGCTATGTCCTACAAGCACCCACTTGGTTAGTGCCCTGTATCGCCTGCTGGATGGCAGGGCCTGGTAGGATATTAACCGGTTATGTGAGGTCAGGGAGGAAAAGCTAGGAGTGCAGATCTGTTCTGAAACAAGGGAGAACTTATGAGAGAATACTTGAAAGATCTCAATCTGTAATGTGACATGCGCTGCACAGTTAAAAGTTCTGCACAGTGCTCATCTGGAACCAGACCATCTGGCAAAGATTAAAAAAGGGGCATCTTCAGTTTGCCCCAAATGTAAGATAAGTGTAAGTACTCTTACCCATTGCTTCTGGACATGCCATAGGCTCTGTGTTTACTTGAGCGCTGTTGCGGGAGAGATTGGGAGGGTATTGAGGACTGAAGTCAAACTAGACCCGGTATCTCTCCTCTTAGATCGACCAAATTTACCATCTTTAGACGGGCATGGGAAGAAATTATTTAATATTCTTACATACTGTGCATGGAATAAAATTCTGATGAATTGGGTGTCTGAGAACCAACCGGGCTTGCTGGGATGGCTGTAATAAATTATGGAGGACATTCGCTCGAACTTTTTTTACAAACATGGTGCACCACACAACAGACCATTTTTATAAGGCATGGCAGCACTACGTGAATTATTTGGAAACAGATTTGTCAGTTGTCTTAACTATAGTGTTTGTTCAACCAGAATGGTTAGAGTTGACAATGCTCCTGTTCACCTGTTTGGAAGCTTTGCGCCAAGCATAGCTGTGCTGCGTTTTGTGTTTTTTTTTGTTTTCCTTTTCTTTAGTGTTGCTTTGCACAGTGGTAGGGTTTGTTTTGTAATAAAAGATAGGTCAATAGTGAGGAGACAATTGTTTCATTGTAATTTGTGTTTTATTTTCTTTTTATTATTTGTTATATACTGATATTTGTTATTGATTGTATTTTTCAATAAGTTTATATGTTTGTAAAGTTAAAAAATTATAATAAATATATTTACAAAATTAAAGGAAAGATCTTGCTGGAGTTATGCTGAAAGATATTTGAATTTTGGAGAGACTAGAATATGTCACTTGCCAGTGATGTTAGGAGTAGGAAGGTAGTACAAAAAAAAACAACCTGGCCAAAGAGCTGGTAGGTGGGACACCACATCTGATATGTGGACCTTTGGGATTCCCGGGTCGATAGGACCTACACAAGAAGGAGAGGGTGGACCTGAACTGGCTGCAGTTTCCGATGTGTGGATCATTGGGATTCCCAGGTCAGTAGGACCTACACAAGGAAGACAGCATGGACAGCAATCTCCGACATGTGGATCATTCGAATTCCCAAGTCAGGAGGATATACACAAGAAAGATGGATGGGCCTGAACTGGCAGCAATCTCCGATATGTGGATCATTGGGTTTCCGGGGTCAGTA
The DNA here is from genome assembly GCF_020745735.1 of Hemiscyllium ocellatum. Classification (NCBI taxonomy): domain Eukaryota; kingdom Metazoa; phylum Chordata; class Chondrichthyes; order Orectolobiformes; family Hemiscylliidae; genus Hemiscyllium; species Hemiscyllium ocellatum. Next base: position 27,251,461 of record NC_083447.1, on the reverse strand, counting down.
GGATCTACACAAGATTCTAGAATAGAGTGGTGCTGGAAAAACACAGCAGTTCAGGCAGAATCCGATGAGCAGGGAAATCGACGTTTCAGGCAAAAGCCCTTCATCAGAAAAGGAGGCAGAGTGCCTGCAGGGTGGAGAGATAAATGAGAGGAAGGTGGGATTGGGGAGAAAGAAGCATAGAGTACAATCGTTGAATGAGGGTGGGGATGGAAGTGACAGGACAGGGAGGAGGGTGGGTGAAGGTGGCAAAGAGTACAATACGTGAATGGGGGTTGGGATGGAGGTCAAAGAGGATGGTGGAGAGGATAGGTGGAAAGAAAGATAGGTCGGTCGGACAAGTCATGGGGACAGTGCTGAGCTGGAAGTTTGGAACTGGGATGAAGTGGTGGAAGGAGAAATGAAGAAACTGGTGAAGTCCACATTGATGCCCTGGGATTGAAGTGTTCTGAAGTGGAAGATGAGGCATTCTTCTTTCAGGCGGCAGGTGGTGTGGAAGCGGCGGTAAAGGAGGCCGAAGACTTCCATGTCCTCGGCTGAGTGGAGGGTGGGGGAGGGGGGGGGGAGTTGAAATGTTGATTGGTGATCCAAAGATGTTCCCTAAAGTGCTCTGCGAGGAGGCGGCCAGTCTCCGCAGTGTAGAGGAGACCACATTGGGAGCAACGGATGCAATAAATGATATTGGTGGATGTGCAGAGAAAACTGTGATGGATGTGGAAGGCTCCTTGAGGACCTTAGATGGAGGCGAGGCAGGAGGTGTTGGCGCAGATTTTGCCATTCCTGCGGTGGCAGGGGAAGGTGCTAGGACGGAGGATGGGTTGTTGGGGGGCATGGACCTGACCAGGTAGTCACGGAGGGAATGGTCTTTGTGGAAGTTGGAAAGGGGTGAGAAGGGAAATATATCCCTGGTGGTGAGCTCCGTTTGTAGATGGCAGAATCGTCGTCGGATGATTTGGTTTATGTGAAGGTTGGTAGGATGGAAGGTGAGCACTAGGGTTGTTCTGTCCTTGTTACAGTTGGAGGGATAGGGTCTGAGGGCAGAGGTGTGGGATGTGGACGAGACGCGTTGGAGGGCTTCTTTAACCACGTGCATAGGGAAATTGCAGTCTCTCAAGAAGGAGGCCATCTGGTGTGTTTTGTATTGGAACTTGTCCTCCTGGGAGCAGATACGGTGGAGGCAGAGGAACTGTGAATATGTGATTGCATTTTTGCAGGAGGAAGGGTGGGAAGAGGTGTAATACAGGTAGCTGTGAGAGTTGGTTCTTTTGTACTACTCTAATCTAGAATCTAATTTCCAGCATCTGCAGTCCTTATTTTACCTCGGATCTGCACAAGAAGGATGAGATGGTTCTGAACTGGCTGCAACCTCCTGGCAGGCAGGTTTGCTATTATAACCCAGGAGGGTTTACATTAGTGTCGTCGGGATGGTCGGGGGTGGGGACAGAAAGTGAGAACCAGAGCAGTAGTTCCACAATACAGTGACTGAGGAGGAATTGGAAACAAAAACCAGTGCAGCTAAGACCAGCAACACAGAAGCAGAGGGCACGGAACACAATGGGACTGACAACCTGAAGTGTGATTAGTTTCATGTGTGGAATCTGGCAGGTCAGAACTTGGAGCTTGGGTTAGTACATATAATGACAATGTACATATTACAGAGATTTCGTGATAGAGGTATAAGAGAGCATTCAATCCAGTAGGTCGAGAAATAGTTGTTGAATATGCAGTGAGTGGCTGGAGACAGTTGTTTAAAGTTAAATAATTATTCAATATGCTGTCGAAATTGGACCATGTGTAATGCAATATACAGATTGAAGTGACAAAGGAGGAAACTGGAATTGTCTGTTTACAATATTTTCTGCTTTACTGTTAGTCTTTTATAATTTCCTGTCATCGGAAAACAGCAGCAGAGAATTCACATCAGGGAATTTCAAACCAAATATCACGTCAGTATCTGATGTGTTTGGCTGAAGTGTTTTTATTTTAATGCAAGGATTATTCTGGATAAACAGATGATTTTAGAACCTGAATCCGTACATGGGGGTACGATGTTGGAAATATTATAGGGACTTGGTTGAGAAAGGGATAGGACTGGCTGCTCAACCTTCCAGGGTTTTGTTGTTTAATATGAGATAGAGGGGAAGGTAAAAGAAAGGGAGGAGTTGCATTAATTAATCAGGAAGAATGTTGCATCTGCACTGAGAGAGGACGTACTGGAGGGTTCAACTACCGAGGCAACATGAATAGAGCTCAAAGATAAGATGGATGCAAGCACTGTGTTAGGCTTATACTGTAGTCCCTCAACAGCCACCGAGAAATTGAGGAACAAATATGGTGGCCGATTACGGAAATGTGCATTAATAAAAGAGTTGCCATAATGAGTGACTTTAACATCCCCAATATTGACTGAGATTCCCTTAGAGCAAGAGGCTTAGATGGTGTAGAATTTGTTAAGTGCATCCAAGAAAGTTATTTGCAGCGGTATGTGGATAGTCCAACTACAGGAGGGGCCTTACTGGACTTCGTATTAGATAATGAGTGTGTCCAGGTGACTGATCATTCAGTAGATCCTTTTGGAAAAAGTGATCACAACGCCCTCAGGTTAGAGATAGCTACGAACATGGACTAAGTCAGGACCTTATGGAAGTTAATAAATTGGCAGAAGGCAAATTACGCCAGCTCAGGCAGAAGAGAGGGGCTATTAATTGGGAGGAGCTGCTATCAGACAAATCCACATTTTGAGTGGTGGAACTGTTTATTAAATACTGATTGCAATATCGTCTGGTGATTGTCCTCCCAACTGCTCCAATTTTAATCTATTTCGTTTGAACTGATATTTCCAGGACACTACATGCCAGAAAACAGGAAGAGATAATGGATGATTGTGTACTGTCTCCTACGCAGGACCAGATTGTTTCTCCAGGCACTGAAAGTCGTTATTGTCGTTCAGAGAACCTCAGAATTAGTACAGAACAGACGGATGCAATTCAGCCCATTGTACATCCACAAGCTCTCCAACAGCACTATCTGAAAGCAGAGACAGTTATTTGAGACAGACTGAGAGAGAGGGGGAGAGAGAGAGAGGGGGGGGAGAATGAAACAAAAAGAAAGAATGTGAAGGGAGATCAACAGAGCGGATTGAAAGCACAGCGACAGGCTGAGTAAGAGGAACGAGTATCAGACGAGAGTGAAGCTGGATAGATCATGAGACAGCATGACGAAAATGGACAGAAGATGGAAATTTTATTTAGAAATTTCCCTGGACTGCAAGCCCTTTATCTGGTGCCATACCCTGTGAGCACTGTGCTGATATTGGCTGTTATCCCAGATCATTTATCTCCAATAACATCATAGAGCTGGGTTGCTGACAGTTAAACAGAATCCAATAGACCAATTGATTGGTTCCATGGAGAAGGTGGATTAACTTAAATAGAATGAGCGAACAGCAGTAGGAAATGATCAGTCCCCGAAATACTGTGTGTGGGACTGGACCAGATAATTTCAGTGAAGGGGATCACTGACAAAGGGGAAATCAGTATCTCAGCTGTAGGCCGAATAATGATTGATAACGTTTGCACAACACTTCCATTGTTTTTCTAATTCACATTGCAAATTATATAGCTCAAGGTCATGAGTGTATTTTAACAATCTTATCTGTTTGTACTTTCCATATTTTGGAATGTACAAAAAGTCATTTTGTCCCTGTATTTTGTGTTGCATACTGGGGAAAAAGGGACCTGTTCTGATGGGCTGGTCTTCATCTGAACAATGCTGGGACCATAGTCTAAAAAAAACACATAACTCGGACTGCGGGCAGATCTTTGAACAATTTTTTAGGTTTGGGTTGGGGTTTCAGTTATGTGGAAATTACAAAACTCGAATTAAAAGAGGAGGTAAGAGTGCAGAACGCAGGAGGAGTTATTAAAATCTCCAGCATAGGCACAAATAGGATAGTGTGGATTGAAAGTATGAACAATCAAACTTCAAGCACACTGGACAGATGAATGACACTAAGAGGAAGGATGGTTAACACAGGACTGAGAGTGGTATATCTGAATGCATGCTGGATACAAAATCAGTTAAATGAGCTTGTGGCGCAGATTTAAATTGGCAGAGACGTGCTGTAAGGGGTTAGGATTGACAGCTGAATATTCAAGGGCATGCATCCTATCAAAAGGACAGGCCGAGTGAAGGGAGCGGTTGCTGTATTAGTAAGAATGCAAATCAATCAATCATAAGAATTATGATCTCCTTGCAATAGGAAGGATGTTGTGAAACCTGAAAGGATTCAGAAAAATATTTACAAGGATGTCACCAGGATTAGAATGTTGAGTTTCTGTTTGCCCTGGAGCGTCAGAGGCTGAGGGGTGACCTTATAATGGTTTAGAAAATCACGAGGGGCATGCATGGGATAAATCGACAAAGTATTTTCCCTGGGGTGGGGGAGAACTAGAGGGCATAGGTTTAGTTTGAGAAGGAAAAGATTTAAAAGGGACCAAAGTAGCAAGGATTTTCATGCACAGGGTGGTGTGTGCATGGAAACAATGTGTGAGGAAGTGGTGGACACTTGCCCCATTCTAGTATTTAAAAGATATCTGGATGGGCATGTAAAAAGGAGGTGTACAAAGGATATAGGCCAAGTGCTGGCAAATGGAACTAGATTAGGTTGGGATATATGGTCGGCATGGACGAGTTGGACTGAAGAACCTGTTTCCCTGCTGTACATTTCTCTGACTGTATCACCTAAAGTAGGGTCATATGGCACAAAATCAATGTGGGTTGAATTGAGTATCCCCAAAGCTTGATAAAAGAAACGTAGTTGGCGTTATGTTCAGGATTCCAAAAGGTAGTCAGTAGTTGCGGCACAATTCACACCAGGAGATAGAAAAGATGGGTAGAAAAGGCAAAGTACAGTAGTATGGGAGATTTCAATACATGGGGGGACTGGAAAAATCAGGTTGGTAGTGTTTTGCAAGAAAAATAATTTGTGGATAATCTTCGATCAGGCTTTTTGGCGCAGCTTCTGATTGAGCCCATTCAGGAACGTTAATATTGGGTTTAGTGTTGTGCAATGAGGCAGACTAGTTAAGAGAGCTTAAGGTGAAGGAACAGGTTTTGAAGCAGTGATCATAATATGATAGAATTTATTCTGCAATTTGAGATGGAGAAGATAGAATCAGACTTAAAGGTATTTCAGCTGAATGAAGGCAACGACAGAGGCATGAGGGAGGAGCTGGGTAGAAGTGACTGGGAGAAGGGCCTAGCATGAAAAAAAGTGGAACAGCAAAGACAGGAGTATCTGGGAGTACTTCATTAGACATAACAGAGATTTATCCAGAGAAAAGAAAAGAAGCATGATACAGGGGAGGTTGAAACAAACATAGCTGACTAGGTTAAAAATCACACACCAGGTTATAGTCCAACAGGTTTAATTGGAAGCACACTAGCTTTCGGAGCGCCATTCCTTCATCAGGTGTTTGTGTCGGAAGTCAGGGACAGAATAAAAGCAAAAGAGCAAGCATATAATGTGACGAAGGTCAGAGGAAAACCAGACGATTTGGAAGCTCACAAAGACCAACAGATGGAAACAAAATAAGAAATATTGGGGGAGGAGATTAAATACGAGGATGAGCTTGCCAATTAAATCAAGGAAAATTGCAAGGTCTTTAGATATAAAAAGGGCAAAGGTGAGATAAAGGTGGACATTAGGATGCTGGAAAATGGCACAGGACAGACAGTAGTGGAGAACAAAGAAATGGCCGAGGACACAAATGATTTCCCAAAAGGTCAACAGTGTGAAGGGGTAAAGCTCAGAATATCACCCATCGTCAAGGCAGGGGTAGGAAAGCTCAATGGGATAAATATAGATAAATCACCTGGACCAGAAGGACTAAACTACATAGTACTAAGGGAGAAAGCTCAGATGTACTTGAGGCGTTAGTGGTGATCTTTAGGAATCATTAGAATCGGGCCTTGCCCCAGAGAACTGGAATAGCGCTAATGTAAAATCCTTGCTTAAAAAGGGAATAAGGCAGAAGACGGAAAATTACAGATCAAACAGCCTAACCTCAGTCGTGGGTAAAATCCAGGAACAGATCGAGAAGGATGAGATTTCTGAATAGTTGGAGGAGTATGGTAGTATAGGATAAGTCAGAATGGTTTCATCAAGGGGAGGTCACGCTTGACACATCTGCTAGAACCTTTTGAGAAAGTAACAAGCAGCTGAGACCAAGGAGAGACAATGGATGTCGTGGTTCTGTTCACCGAGCTGGGAATTTGTGTTGCAGACATTTCGTCCCCTGCCTAGGTGACATCCTCAGTGCTTGGGAGCCTCCCGTGAAGCACTTCTGTGATCTTTCCTCCGGCATTTGTAGTGGTTTGAATCTGCCGCTTCCGGTTGTCAGTTCCAGCTGTCCGCTGCAGTGGTCGGTATATTGGGCCCAGGTCGATGAACTTATTGATTGAATCTGTGGATGAGTGCCATGCCTCTAGGAACTCTCTGGCTGTTCTCGATTGGGCTTGTCCTATAATAGTAGTGTTGTCCCAGTCGAATTCATGTTGCTTGTCATGGATGTTATTACCCGGATGTTATTACCCGGACCTCAAGAAGACCCTTGACAAGCGCCACACACAAGAGTATTGATTTTGATAAGGGCCCATGGTGACAGAGGCAAGGTGTTATCATGGATAGAAGCTTGACCTTTTGGCAAAAAGCAGGTAGTGGGGATAAAATGGTCCTTCTCAGGATGGCACCCGGTGACAAAATGCGTTCTGCAAGACTCAATGTTGGGACGACTTTTCACATTGTATATTAATGACCGAGATGATGGAACAGAGGGCAGTCTGGCTAAATTTGCCGATTTTACAAAAATATGTAGAGGACAGGTAGCAAGCAGGAGGCAGATAAGCTTCAGAAGGATTTGGACAGGTTAGCAGATGGGCAAAGCAGTGGCAGATGGGGTAAAACATGGACTAGTATGCGGTCAAGCACTTTGGTATGAGGAATAGAGGCATGGACTATTTTCTAAATGGGGAGAAATTTCAGAAGTGTGAAATGCGAAGAGACTTGGCAATCCTAGTCCAGGCGTCTCTCAAGGTAAATGTGCAAGTTTAGTCAGCAGTTACGAAGGCAAATACAATGAAAGGATTTATTTTGAAAGTAATTGAATATAACAGCGGGGATGAACTCACAAGACAGTAAAAATCTGTGATCAGGCCACATTTAGATTATTGTCTGCAGTTTTGGCCCCTAAATCTCAGCAGATATGTACTGGCCTCGGAGCGTGTTCTGAGAATGTTTGGAATGCTCCCAGGAATGAAAAGTTTAACATATGAGGAATGCTTGAGGACCTGGGTCGATACTCTTTGGGCTTAGAAGGATGAGGCGGATCTATTTCAAACTTACAGAATACTGAATGACCTGGACAGAGTGGTTATTGGGAAAAATGTTTCCATTGATGGGAAAGACTAGGTTCCGAGGCACAGACATAGATCGCAGAGAAGATCTTTTGGAACAGAGTTAACGAGTAAGTTCTTCAGCCAGAGCATTTTAATGTATGGAATTCATTGCCACAGAAGGCTGTGGAGGCCAGGTCATTGAGTATATTTAAGCCTGCGTCGGATAGGTTCTCGATTGTAAAGAGGATCAAGGATTATGAGGACAATGGGTTTGAGAAACCTATCACGTTTGATTGATGTTTGAGCAGACTGGATGGGCTGAATGGCCAGGTTTCTACCCCTATGTCTTGTGGCCATATGGTCTTTAACAATATTGGCTCTCCTCAGTCTATAAATGTAGATTTATAGTTGAATCTGATCTTCAAATGATTTATAAAGAGAAACGTTCTAATATTGATGAATGGGCAATATCATGTTCCCTCACTCTCGTCTCAGCAGCCATGTCCCCCAATTCTGTCTGTTTTTTGTCTCCTCCCCAATGCCATAATCACGTTGTAATTGAAGTCCAGTAAGTGGCACTTCATCCCAGCTGATTGGCATTAATAAATCAACAGCATGACCCTCACCTGTCCTCTCTGATCTCGGAGCAACAAACTGAATTGCATTTGTCAGGGACAATTCACTGTTAACATATCCATGCCGTTTGTCTATTATAACCCCATGTTGTCTTAGGCATATTTCCCTGCCAGATTATCGACTATAAAAGTTGTCTCAATGTTTTATTTATATTGTAATGACTGATCACTAGTTACAGACTGTATGTTTCCAATTATAAACAGAGAAACTCATTTATGTTCTGACAACCCTCTGTCATTACTCCCATATCCAATTCAGATTGAATGATAACACACAATCAATCCACCATCTCCAAAATTCCTTCCCTCAGACACCCTTACGTGTCCCACTGCAAATGTGTAACTTTATACGTTATTTTGAAATTTAATAATAACTGTATTGAATTGAAAGGGGTGAACTGGAGCTATTTATTCAGCGACTGTGATTAATGTCAGTCGCTGTGGATCTTCAATGTGTCACTGGAGGATGAGGCTCTTCTTCAAGTAAGGATTGGGTTCGATGTGATATCCCATAGTATGAGCAGGGGCATCACCGAGAGCACTAACAGGTATGAGCAGCTCCAGAGAGAAGGGAAAGAGAGATCAGAATCTGAGAATAATAGACTGGAATGTTCCAACAATAGACAGCAGTTTATTCGAGGGTCTTTACTACCTTTCTCAGCCTTGGATGTCATTAGCATCACGGATCGAAGATATCCTTTGGATTATACAAGGTGGTTATTATCCCATCCTCCCTCTCGTTGTTGTTCCTAGTAAGTCATTCTCTTGTCTATTAGAACGAGTTGAACTGTGTTTCTGCTCATGCCAGGTCAATTTTGGAAAAGGGGAAATCAGTGTCTTCACTTCCAATCAACAATTCCTTTCCTATAAATTCTATAAAGCAACTTACTATTTATAAATTGGTCACTGATATGTGAGAAGGAACCAGACTGTTCTCAAACTCCATAATCCTTCTAGCCCTGCACAGACCTACATTAGCATATCCTCCTCAATCAAAATCCTGCAAAATACCACCATTACGATGCACCAATCTACTCGTCAGCCTCAGTGCAACTTCTGAGTAAACTTCTTTATTTGTGCCACTATGAAATCTGGGTTCACTTGTTTACAGTGCCTTCTTACCACATGTCCTTGACAAGATAATTACTCATGAGATGTTTAACTTGTTCTCTCCATAGTATCTGTCAGAGAGGAAGATAGTGTATGGTACTCAAGTCATTGACACTTAATGTAGAGGCACAGTACAATAATCTGTTGATGTCACATGAAGCAAGTTGGTGGAATTTAAAAGTAACCACCATCATTTGTAATAAACAGAAGCCCTCTGCTTGTGTCATGTCCTCTAGAGAGGGCAATGGGTTCTCCTTCCTTGGTCAGGTCTCCGTGTAACTGCAAACCCACAGCAATGTGGTTTACTCTTTACTGTCCAGTGGAACAGATGAACCAGACACTCAGTTCAAGACAGGGATAACATGCTGGTCTGACCAGGGCTTCATATACTTCATGAAAAATAACAAAAGTAATGATAACTCCCTTCTGCTTCCTGTCTGCCATATTCCTACTGCTCCTTTCCATCAGGTAGGCTTCTATTCCTTATGGTAGGTCTATTCCATCTCATTGAGTCCGTCCCCGAGAGTGACGTCCATCTCGATAGGCACCTCTGGTACTTGTTTTATTGACATACAGATGTCAGGAAGTTGTAAATTTCGCATTAGTGGAAGTATATAGCGAATGACTTTTTTAACGCCATAAGAAAGAAATGGAGACGGCGAAGTGAGGGAAAGTAATTATTGTGATCATCCCTGAGAGTTTTGTTGAGGCAGTATTTGGAATTTTGTCCACAGATTTTCTCACCTTTCTAAGGAATGATCTCCTTACCACAGAGAGATTGCAAAGGAGTTCCACCAAACTAATCCCTAGGATGATGGTACCATGTGGTGTGCGTGAAGATTAATCTGTCTCACTGCGAGAGAATAAGATGGCATTGCATTGAACCTTCAGTGGGATGGACGATCACACATGATGTTCTAAACAGACACTGATACTGTGATAAATGCCACGGCTTCTTTGTTTTTACTAAGTTTATTAAATTCCAGATACTTTTAGCACCTCTGATAACAATCCCTCCCCAACCACCCCACTCCCCTTATCAATGAGAGAGCAGGAAATCAAGACTTTGAATAAAAACCCCGCATATTAATCCAGTGCATTTGGTGCACGATCCTGCACTGAACGTCATGTTATCCACAATCCCAACATCAGCCACAATACCTTCAGTCTAAAGCAGTTTGCTATTCCCACCAGCTTCCGACCCCTACGGAGAACATGGGTCTACATTTTCGGAGATGGAAGATGTCTCCTTGAGACCTAACAGAAAACATCTTGGTTCCCTCCTCACTACCAGCAAACCACGTTAAAGTAGCATATGCTCCACAGACAATGGAGCCGCGACGAACATCATGATCTGCTCCTCTGATTTGTCATGTTGGAGCATCAGTGACATCTACCTGTTCCTGTATAAGCCTTTGCGAGGCTGAATGGCCTCTTCCTGGTCCTGTATAACAGTTTATAGAGACTGTTTGGGCTCCATCTGTTCCTGTTTAACATTTCGATTGTGCTGACCAGACTCTTCCTCTTCCTATGAAACAGGCAGGTGTATTGAATGTACTGCGACTCTTCCCGTTCAGTAGTTCTGATGGGCTGAATGCTAGCTCATATTCGCGTGAAACCAGCTTGAGATGCTGAATGAGCTCCTCATTTAACTGTGGAAATGTGCAGCGTCAGGCTATTTTGTTACATGAATGTTACGGAGACTTTACCAGCACAGGCCTGAATGCAGTCCACGTCTTGCTGCACGTAGACACAGACTGCTTCAGGAGCTGAGGGGGGGAAATGTTCTGAACATTTTGTGATCTTCAGAGACCATCCCCATTTCTGACGTAATGATGGGGAAGGACAGTGATGACGCAGCTGAAGACGATTGTGTCGAGGAAGCTACCCTGAGTATCTCCTGTAGGGATGTCCCAGGACTGAGAGGATTGTTGTCCACCAACCACGAACATTTTCCTCTCTGCGATGGCTGACTCCAACCAGGGGAGAGATTGTGGCTGATTCCTATTAAATGTAATTTAGTTAACGTTCCTTGATAACGTCCTAAGTCAACTCTGGCCTTGATATCAGCGTCTGTCACTCTTACGTGAGCTACTTTGTTCACCTCTTTTGAACATACAAATAGGTTATTGTGTATGTTTTCGGAGTGGAAACTTCTCATAGAGGATGTGAATGTCAGGAGTTATCTGGTACATAGAGTTCAGGGAGCTAGGTCACTGAAAGGATTTGTAGAGGAGGTAGGTGGGTTTTTGAACCTGTCATAGAATTGAGGGATGTGAAGAATCGGGAAATAAAGCAGAGTTGATACCAACATTGGATCATCCATATTCTTATACAATGGGACGGCAGGCCTGACCATCCGAATTACCATCCGATCCTGTTCCTCATGCTTTCATACTCTGCAATTAGAAAGTTAATGGTTGTACTTTTCCTGAGCATTCCGTTACTGGATGTTGCAGTGAAAGAAAGCAAAGCATTTTATGACTCATCTCTGGGTGAGGTATGGGGACTGTATTCACAATGAATCTGGGTCTGCACCATGACCAACAAATGAAGCACGAGTTGCAGAGAGGAGACACTATGTAAAGAGATCAAAGGCGTCTTTTGAGCCCATCATGGGTTTTGAATTAACATTTTTGACCCCAGACCAAACTGTATATGCCAATTGTCATGGACAGAAGGAAATCTTGGATTACTGTGGACCAGGTATTTCGAGCAAGTGGCCTCCATCTACTCGTGTGCAGGAGCTGGGAGAGGTTGAATGGAAAATAGGAACATCGGATTGAGGAGCAAGAGTGGGTCATCGGGCACTTTTCTTGGCTCTGCCACGCACTAAAATCGTAGCTGATCTGATTGTGGTCTCAGCAGTGCTTCTTCTGTACGTACACCATTTTCCTACATTCACTTGTCTATCAAATATTTAACAGACACAACTTTGAATACATGTAAACATCCAGGCACCACAAACTTCTGGGGAAGGGATTTCCCACTTGAACAACCCTTTTAGAATTCGTGATCCAATCAATGTTGCAGGGTCAGTGTTCCCTTTTGCACTTAGACTGCTCCACTGTTTACAACAAATTTCAAAGTTTAGTGATATGGCTAATGATATAAATGTCAGCCTGGCTCATCCTCTAGAAAAATGTCAAACAAACACACACATGCACACACACACACACACATACACACATGCGCGCGCGCACACACACACACACACACATCCATTCACATCGTAAGACAAAATAGAAAAATGAAAGCTTTCCAGGGTGTCATTGTAGTGGAACTCATAACAAATGGATAGATGAGAGACTGTCCCAAATGTTATTTTGTCCTCTGAAGTTATTAGATTAGATTCCCTATGGTGTGGAAACAAGCCCTTCGGCCCAACAAGTCCACACCGACCCTCCGAAGAGTAACGCAACCAGTCCCATTTTCCTCTGGTCAATGCACCTATCACTATGGACGATTTAGCATGGCTAATTCACCCGAACGGCACATTGTTGGACCTGTGGGAGGAAACTGGAACACCTGGAGGAAACCAACGCAGACTGGGGGAGAATATGCAAACTCCACACAGGCAGTCACCGGAGGCTGGAATCAAACCTGGGACCCTGGTGCTGTGAGGCAGCAGTGCTAACAACTGAGCCACCGGGCCGCCCATTCTGCACAGTCAAGCTGCTTGCAATGCGATTTCTCGTCAGAATAGTTGGATTTAGCTGAATTCCCTTTGCTTCAGACTGTATGGAGATTCCAATGAATCTCTCAACAGGAATTCTCCACGACACATCAGGTAGCGGTGAGGCAGGGATTTACTGTTGTCAGGTGGAACACAATAACAGAGAGGGATCAATCAGCTGCTGCTTCTCAGACAGGGAACATTGTGCTCCCTCTCTGTGTTGAAACATACAATTACGTCAACTGAACACAAAACTGGACGGTGTGTGCTCGTTGTGAACATTCTCTGGAATGGATAATAATGGACGATATGCAAGTGCATCATTGCTGTTGTTATACCCAGTGCCTTTCATTAGCAAAAAAGAAAATTTCTGTTTTATAATTTGATGATATGTAGGTATGCATCTGGTTAATTTTTAAAAATCGTTTGATGTCTTCAAAATATCTGTGCGAAAATCAATACATTTTATTCTTAACATTTATTCCATAGTTTTAGTGTCCCTGAGAAGAGAAAATATGTATCCAGCTGATTTATCTCGAAATCGCGTATGCTTCAAAAAGATTTCTCATTTAAGACCAAAACTGATAATGTTTCAGAACGAAAGGCCTTCACTCCAGGAAAATGTGAACAAAACATTGTTAATAAGCTTCGAAAACAATTATCTTGTTTTTAGGTTAAGGGATAAAAACTGCACATAATGTGTCATATGTGGTTTTAGCAAAGCCCTGTACAGATGTAGACTCGAAAAATGTGATTCTGGAAAATCACAACAGGTCAGGCAGCACCCAACGAACAGGAGACTCGATGTTTCTGTCAGATTCCTGATGAAGGACTTATACCCGTTACGCCAATTCTCCCATTCCTCGAATGCTGCCTGATAGGTTGCGCTTTTCAGGCCCCACACTGTTGGACTCAGATCTCCAGCATCTGCACTCCTCACTTTCACTGGTACAGATGCAATAAAACATTCCTGATCACACCTGGTACCCTTTGACAGAAACACAATCATTCCACTTAGCTTCCAAATCACTTACTGCAAATGCAGACTAACCACATATGTTTCATGTACCAGGATCATGATTACCGTCTGTATCACAGAGTTCTCTATTCTCTTTCCACTTAAATTGTTTAACATTGTTTTTTTCCTTCCAACCAAAATAGACAACTCACATTCTGCTGTATCTGCTGAAGGTTTGCTCACTAACATACCTTTGCCTTTATCACATTGATGACACACGACATCCATTTGATAACATACTGGATGACCAGCTTGGTGTTTAAGCTAATTGGACATTGATATATGCAATCCCTTCCTCCAGACCTTTGATACAGATTTTGAGCGTTGATGATTCCATAGTGATCTCTGAGGCACTCCACCAGTTACAGCTTTGTAATGTGAAAATAAGCATTTACATCTTCTCTCAATTGACTGTTAGCAACTGCTTCCTGTGTAGCAGTTCATGCAGTTTAAATGGCCTGCTGTGCAGTAAAATGTACACAAGGAGCTAAAATGATTCGTTCCATTTTTCTCTGTAACTCGTGAAAGAGGCAGAATGGTCTCCTCCAGTCTCATGGTAATGATAAAGACTGGCTGAATGAGGTGGTCCCATATCTCTGTCCCAACTTCGACGAGTGGACGGAGGGCATAATGCATGAGATAGTAGCAGCAGTATATCCCTGTAACCGCGTCGAGGGTGGATTGAGGGAACAACACGTGGGGTAGGGGCAGCAGTTGGCTATTCGGAGCCACCAGTCAGAATGCTCATGGCTGATCTGATTGTGTTTGACCATCCATCTCCTGTCTGTTCCCAATAAATATTGACTATCCTGTCCAGCAAAGATCAGTCGAGCTCAGTCTTGAATATCTTCAAAAACCGAGTCTTCACTGCTCCCTGAGGATGAGGACCCTACAGATAGTACAACACTAAAGTGAAATGGGGCGACCTTATTTCAGTGTGGGACCCGTTATATTAAACTGTGTTAACCTAACATGAAATCGCCACCTCTTTTGAAACACAAGGCCAGAATAATTAGGCATAGATATAAACCATTCAGCCCTCTAAACCTATCCAATAGGACCACTGACTCTTTTCAATCAAATATGTATTGAACTCATTCTCTGCTCCTCTCCCAGGAAGAGAAAAACTGATAGCATGACACCACAGGAGCATTAAAAACGCAGAAGTAGGCCATTCGGCCAATCTACTCTGAATGCCATTTAATACTGGCTTAGAGTTTTCTCAACATCATTCTGCTGACTACTCTCTGTAACTCTTGACATGCTTATTCATCAAAAACCTATCTATCTCTGTCTTATAAGCACTCGTATCTGTGTCTCTGTGCGTCCCTATGTGTACTTGTGTGTGTTTGTTCATGTGTCTGTGTGTTTGTGTATTTATGTGCTGACATTGGTTTATCTGTGTATTAGCCTGTGCGTTTTACTTGCGATTGTGCCTATTTGTGTGCGACTGTCTCGGCGGAGCAGGTAACGGTTGTCTGGTGGTGTTTTTTTTTAAGTCGTGGGTATAGTCCAGTTTTTGTTTTTTTAACGGCTAAAATTTAAAGGTTTTTTTAAGCGCCTAGCGGACCCGGAAGCTGGTGGCTCGCTAGACTACCTGGGAAGGTTTTTTTTTTCTTATATAAGCGCGCAGGCGAAGAATCCGAGGCACTACAGGGGTAGAGCCGTTGTCGTAAGCAGGTAAGTGCTGCATTTTGCTTGTTTGTTTCTTTAGATCTAGTTTTTTAAAGTTTACCGTTTAGAGGGATGGCAGCGAAGGCAGTGCAATGTTCCTCTTGCAACATGTATGAGGTGAGGGAAGCCATTAGCGTCCCTGCTGATTACACTTGCAAGAAGTGCACCCATCTCCAGCTCCTCCAAGGCCGTGTTAGGGAACTGGAGCTGCAGTTGGATGAACTGCGGATCATTCAGGAGGCAGAGGTGGTCATAGATCAGAGCTTTAGGGAAGTAGCTACTCCGAAAGTTATAGAGAGATGGGTGACAGTGAGGGGGAGTGGGAGGAAGCAGCCAGTGCAGGGACCCCCTGTGGTCATTCCCCTCAAGAACAAGTATACCGTTTTGGATACTTGTCGGGGGGATGACTTACCAGGGTTAAGCAACGAGGTTCAGGCCTCTGGCACGGAGCCTGTCCCCGTTGCTCAGACGGGAAGGGTGGAGAAAGGTAGAGCGATAGTTATTGTGGACTCAATAGTTAGGGGCACAGATAGGCAGTTTTGTGGGGGCGACAGAGACTCACGATTGGTATGTTTTCTCCCAGGTGCAAGGGTACGTGATGTGTCTGATCGTGTTTTCCGGGTCCTTAAGGGGGAGGGGGAGCAGGCCCAGATAGTGGTCCACGTTGGAACCAACGACATAGGTAGGAAGAGGGGTGAGGATGTCAGGCAGGCTTTCAGGGAGCTAGGTTGGAAGCTCAGAGCTAGAAGGAGCAGAGTTGTTGTCTCTGGTTTGTTACCCGTGCCACGTGATAGAGAGTCGAGGAATAGGGAGAGAGAACAGTTAAATGCGTGGCTACAGGGATGGTGCAGGAGGGAGGGATTCCGGTTTCTGGACAACTGGGGTTCTTTCTGGGGAAGTTGGGACCTCTATAAACAGGATGGTCTACACCTGAACCTGAGGGGCACCAGTATCCTTGGGGGGAGGTTTGCTAGTGTTCTTTGGGAGGGTTTAAACTAACTCGGCAGGGGCATGGGAACCTGGACTGGAGCTTTAGGGTACAGGATCTTGAGTATAGGGAGGTTAGGAACAAGGCATCGATCTCGAAGGAGGGTGCCTGTAAACAGGAAGGTGGCTTGAAGTGTGTATACTTCAATGCCAGAAGTATAAGAAATAAGGTAGGTGAACTTGCAGCGTGGGTTGGTACCTGGGACTTCGATGTTATGGCCATTACAGAGACGTGGGTAGAACAGGGACAGGAATGGCTATTGCAGGTTCCAGGGTTTAAATGTTTTAGCAGGGTCAGAGATGCGGGTAAAAGATGGGGAGGTGTGGCATTGCTTGTCAAGGATAGTATTACAGTGGTGGAAAGGACGATGGAGGAAGACTTGCCATCTGAGGTAGTTTGGGCTGAGGTTAGAAATAGGAAAGGTGAGGTCACCCTGTTAGGAGTTTTCTACAGGCCTCCTAATAGTCCGAGAGAAGTAGAGGAAAGTATTGCGAGGATGATTCAGGAGAAGAGTGAAAGTAGCAGGGTGGTTGTTATGGGGGACTTTAACTTCCCAGATATTGACTGGGAACGCTATAGCTCGAGTTCATTAGATGGGTCGGTGTTTGTCCAATGTGTGCAGGAGGGTTTCCTGACACAATATTTAGACAGGCCAACAAGAGATGAGGCTATACTGGATTTGGTTCTAGGTAATGAACCAGGCCAGGTGTTAGACTTGGAGGTAGGTGAGCACTTCGGGGACAGTGACTACAACTCGGTGACTTTTACTGTAGTGTTGGAGAGGGATAAGTGTGCACTGCAGGGCAAGAGTTATAGCTGGGGGCAGGGAAATTATGATGCGGTAAGGCATGACTTAGGATGCGTGGATTGAAAAAATAGGCTTCAAGGGACGAACACAAATGATATGTGGAGATTGTTCAAGGAACAGCTATTGGGTGTCCTTGATAAGTATGTAACAGTCAGGCAGGGAGGAAAGGGTCTTGTGAGGGAGCCGTGGTTTAATAAGGAATTGGGATCCCTTGTGAAAGGGAAGAGGGCGGACGATGTAAAGGTGAGGCGTGATGGTTCAGTTGGGGCGATTGAGAGTTATAAGATAGCCAGGAAGGATCTAAAGAGAGAGCTAAGAGCAGCGAGAAGGGGACATGAAAAGTCCTTAGTTGGTAGGATTAGGGAAAACCCAAAGGCTGTCTATAGGTATGTCAGGAATAAAAGAATGACTAGGGTAGGTATCGGTCCAGTCAAGGATAGTAGTGGGAAGTTGTGCGTGGAGGCGGAGGAGATTGGGGAGACACTAAATCAATACTTTTCTTCAGTATTCACTCAGGAACAGGACAGAACATTCAGTCACGAGTGATTAGAATGGATGACCTTGAGATATGTAGGCAAGAGGTCTGGGGAATACTGGAAAGGATGAAAATAGATAAGTCCCCTGGGCCTGATGGCATTTATCCTACGATCCTCTGGGAAACTAGGGAAGAGATAGCGGAGCCATTGGCCTTGATTTTTATGTCACCATTGTCTACGGGAATAGTGCCAGAAGACTGGAGGATAGCGAATGTGGTCCCCTTGTTCAAGAAGGGGAGTAAGGATAGCCCGAGTAACTATAGACCTGTGAGTCTCACTTCTGTAGTGGGCAAAGTCTTAGAGAGAATTGTAAGGGATAGGATTTATGAACATCTGGATAGGAATAATGTGATCAATGATAGTCAGCATGGTTTTGTGAAGGGCAGGTCGTGCCTCAGAAACCTTATAGAGTTCTTTGAGAAGGTGACCAAGGAAGTGGACGAGGGTAAAGCAGTAGATGTGGTGTATATGGATTTTAGCAAGGCGTTCGATAAGGTACCCCATGGTAGGCTAATGCAAAAACTACGGAGGTGTGGCATTGAGGGTGCATTAGAGGTTTGGATTAGGAATTTGCTGGCTGGAAGGAGACAGAGGGTAGTAGTTGATGGTATATGCTCATCTTGGAGTGCAGTTACTAGCGGTGTTCCACAAGGATCTGTTTTGGGACCATTGCTGTTTGTCGTTTTTATAAATGACCTAGAGGAGGGGCTTGAAAGCTGGGTGAGCAAGTTTGCGAATGACACGAAAGTCGGTGGAGTTGTGGACAGCGAAGAAGGATGTGGCAGGTTACAGCGGGATATTGATAAGTTGCAGAGCTGGGCAGAAAGGTGGCAAATGGAGTTCAATGTAGTTAAGTGTGAAGTCATTCACTTTGGTAGGAGTAACAAGAAGATGGATTACTGGGCTAATGGTAGGCTACTTGGTAGTGTGGATGAGCAGAGGGATCTTGGTGTCCATGTACACAGATCTCTGAAAGTTGCCACCCAGGTAAATAGTGCTGTGAAGAAGGCATATGGTGTACTGGGCTTTCTTGGTAGAGGAATTGAGTTCCGGAGTCCTGAGGTCATGTTGCAGTTGTATAAGACTCTGGTGCGGCCTCATCTGGAGTATTGCGTGCAGTTTTGGTCGCCATACTATAGGAAGGACGTGGAGGCATTGGAACGAGTGCAGAGGAGGTTTACCAGGATGTTGCCTGGCATGGTAGGAAGATCGTATGAGCAAAGGCTGAGGCACTTGGGGCTGTTCTCATTGGAGAAAAGAAAGTTTAGGGGAGATTTGATAGAGTTGTACAAGATGATTAGGGGTTCAGATAGGGCTGACAGTGAGAACCTTTTTCCGATAATGGAGTCAGCTGTTACTAGGGGACACAGCTTTAAATTAAGGGGAGGTAGGTATAGGGCAGATGTCAGGGGTACATTCTTTACTCAGCGGGTTGTGAGTGCCCTGCCAGTAGCAGTGGTGGACTCTCCCTCTTTATGGTCATTTAAGCGGACATTGGATAAGCATATGGAGGTTATTGGGCTAGTTTAGGTTAGGTAGGCTTTGGTCGGCGCAACATCGAGGGCCGAAGGGCCTGTACTGCGCTGTATTTTTCTATGTTTTATGTTCTGTCTATGTTCTCGTATGCCACTACTTGTGTGCGGTTCTATCTCTGTGTAAGTACCGTAAGTGTCAGTATATTAGGGTGTTTGCATATGTCTCTGAATATTTTTGTGTCTGTATCTCATTGCAGAGAGATATTTGTTGTTTTTTTGGTGGGGGGGGAGAAAATTTGAGAACAGACGGAGTGGTTAAAATGCGAATTGCCCTTCACTGAACATTGTTTTTTATTCAGTTGGAGGGACATGGATGTCACGGAATCTCCATACGTCACTCCCGGTCCACTCCGGCTCGTACCAGGGTCCTCCCCACATGCCAGGGAGGGGGGAGGTGGGGTAGGCTGGAGGATGGGTTAGATATCGGGTGCTCCACCATCTGGCTTGGTCCTTTCTCTCCTATTACAGTCCATATCTCCTGGAATGGGAGAATGGCGGGTAGGGGTGATGGCGGGGGTGTGTGGCCCTGCTCTTAGAGCTGGTGTATGTGGAGGGGGAGGGGAAATGGTGAGGTGTCCGGAGGGAGTCAGTCCACAGTGTTATATCCATGCAGTGTTATTAGTGTTGGGAGTATAGTGGAAGGAGAGAGAGTGCGTGGGTTGGGGATGGCGTGGGAAAGGTGCTGAATTCAATAGTGAGAGTGGTGGTGCGTGAGCCTGATTTGGAGATAGAGTGTAAGCCTTGTTATGGGGTAGGTGCTATAACAGGTAGTGAGTGTAAGGGAACAGAGAGAGTAGGGTAACAGTTAACCTGACAGAGTTGACAGGATATTGATACTTGTCCTGTGATATTGGTCATTTCTTCAGATCATGTCAGTGTCGAGGTGACCCTCTCCGAATGTCTTGTCCAAGTGTATCACTAACAACGCCACTGACCATATCCCTCAGATTACACAGAATCAGTTTGGGTGAATCTTACAAATAGGAAGGAGAAGCAATCATTGTATCTAAACCAATGCTCTCTTGTAAATTCTGTGCATTGTATACTCTGGAAATTAGAGATGCAAATACTGTGGGTGCTGCAGTATTATTGCATGATCTTAAATTGCATCTAAACTGCGTTAACTAAGCGACTGCTAATTTTGTGAAAAATAAATTCTATAAGCGTATAACAGGTTGGTTGGAGAGTATGTTATAACTCAAACAGGAGAGCAGGTTATTTCGGATTTGGTGTTGTGTGGTCAGAAGGACTCATTAGTAATCTTGCTCTGAGGAATAGAGACGTTAATATGTTATATTTTGTACGGCGCCAGCAATATTTAATGTTTGAGCATGAAGTGATGGACATGCAATGGTTGTTAGAGTCATAGAACCATGGAGCCCTGCTGCTTCGACACAGGCCCTTTGGACCAAAGTGGTCCGTGCCGACCAAAACGTCCATCCTGCTCATTCCATTTCCCTGTCGTTGCCCTTATTCTTCTAAATCTTTCCTATCCACATATTTGTCTAAAAGCCTTTTGAACATTGTTAATGTACTTGCCTCAACAAAACCGTTGTCTGCTAATTCCGTATGTGTACCAACCTCTGACTAAAAAAAGTTGGCGCTCAGGATCCTTTTTATTCTTTCAACTCTAACCTGATGTCCTTTAGACCTCGATTCCCAAAACTGGCAAAAAGAATGAGTGCATTCACCTTATCCATGCATCCCATTATTTTATACTTTTCTATACGATTTCCCCTCAGTTTCTTACACTCAAAGGAAAATATTCTGGCTGGTCCAAACTCTCCCTACAACTCAGACCACCCAGTACTGGCAACATCCTTGTAAATTTCTTCAGTCCTCTTTCCAGTTTCATCGCATCCTTCCTACGGCAAAGTGAACAAAACCGAACACAATACTCCAAGTGCATGCCTCACCAGCGTCCTGGACAACTGCAATATAACTCGCCAACTTGTATACTCAATGCCCTGACTGATGAAGGCCAGTGTGCCAAAAGCCTTTTTCGCTTCTGTGTCTACGTGCAACTACTTTCCGAGAACCAAGGACCTGAGCTCCATTGTCCCTCTGTTCTTCTGTATTCCTTCAGAGTCTAACATTCACCACGAAGCGCCAACCTGGATTTGACTTTCCAAAATGCAACACGCCACATATATTAATCTCCATTTGCCATTTCTCGTCCCACTTCCCCAGCTGATCAATGTCCTGCTGCAATTTCTGATAACCTTTCTCACTGTTCACAGTATTGCCCATTTTATTGTCATCAGCCTAATTACGAATCATGCTTTGCACATTCTCATCCAAATCATTGATATAGATAACAAACAGTAATATGTCTATCACCGACACCTGAGACACTCTACTAATCACAGGCCTCAAGTCCAACAAGCATCCTTCCAGTATTAGCCTCTACTTTCTACCATCAAGCCCATTGAGTGTCCAATTTGCCAGATCCCCCTGGATCCCATGCCATCGAACCTTTCAGAGCAGCCTATCATGTTGAACCTTATCAAAAGCTTTCTGAAATCTAGATAGAATACGACAACCATCTACCCTCATCAACATTCCATGTCACTTCTTCAAAATAACGCTAAAGAATTGTGAGCCATGATATCCTATGCACAAAGCAGTGCTGACTGCTCCTTATGAAACCGTGTCTTTTCAAATGCATGCATATCTTATCTCTCAAAATCTTCTCAAGGAAATTACATGTCACAGTTGTTAAGCTAACTGGTCTATAGTTCACAGGTTCTTCTTCGCAGCCCTCCTTGAACACGGTCAAAACGTTCACTACCCTTAAGTCTTCTGGGACCTCCCCCATGGGCAGCGATGATGCAAAAGGATCAGCCAGGGCCCCTGCAATATCTTCTCTCTCCTCTTGCTGTGTTCCTGGATCCACGTGATCAGGACCGGGAGATCTACAGAAATCCTGCAATGTCTGAAAAATATGTGTACTTCTTTAAGGTAGAATCACCAAAGAAAGGGCAAGTGACTTAATGGAAGCTAACATAATAAATTAAAGATTATATTAATCATAGCAAGTGAGTTCAGAAGAACTTTAGACATTGTGGCAACAGGAGAATTCTCAGAAATTTGTTTGTGTGGAGTTTGTATATTCTCCCTGTGCCTGTGTGGGTTTCCTCCTGGTACTCTGGTTTCCTCCCACAGTCCAAAGATTTACAGGTTCGGTGAATTGGCCATGCTTATTTGCCCAAAGTGTTCAGGAATGTGTAGATTAGGTGCATCAGTCGCAAAATGTAGAATTGGATGGAAATGAATCTGGGTGGTTACTCTTTGGAGGGGCAGGGTGGACTTGTTGGGCCCAAGGGCCTTTTCCACACTGTGGGTTTTTAATGATTCTGTGAAAGAAGAACACAAAGATAGCATAAATCTACAATCTGTATTGCAAAGAAAACAAAATAAAAGTAAGGTCAAATGTGGAATTTTGTAATCGGGAGACGAGAGGTGATTGTGGAGAACAGGAAAATGACCAAGAAAGTAAGCAGTTACTTTGCATCTGTCATCACGGAGGAAGATCCAGAAAATCGCTGAGAAATAACAAGTGATCACATGGAATTTGTGGAACTAAAGACATAAAGTCAATTCATGTCAATAACAAGGTAGTAGTTGAAGGCTAGCATAGTAGTATTGTAGCTGGATTGAGCATTGCTAAGTCTGATGAGCCAGTTGTACTTCGTATCAAAATATTAGAAATAAATCAGCAGTAGACACATTAATTGTGCTGTCGATGACTGTTTTTTCCTGTACATTCTGCAGATGCTAGAAGTCAGTAAATGTGTTCCAAGCATTGGAGATGAATGGAAGGGATTAAGCATCTGCAAAGGGAAGAGGAGATAGTGTGGAGAACTGCAGACCAACTAACTTGACATCTGTAATGAAACCGATGGAATCTATTATGTAGGATGTGAAATTGGACATTTAGAAATTAACAGCAACATTGGAGAGAATCAATATGCTCTGACAGATTCTGACAGAGTCTTCATTCTTGACAAACTTCAAAATGATTTGAACTTGTTTATTGCGACATAGAAATGGCATGTTACGATTTTCAGAAGGCTTTTTTTATAAGATCTCATGCAGTGAATCCATATATAAAGTAATGTGAATGGTAATTGGAGGTATATATCGAAGTGGAAAGTTAAAGTAAGGTTCGTCTTCATTTAAGAGAATCATAACATAGTCTGAAGGTCATGTTGTAGCAGTATCACAGCTTGCTAATGAAACTGTACATTGACCTCACCAGTGCTGGTGACCCAATCTGAGAAAGGATACACTGACCACGGAGGGTGTGCAATGGACATTCTCCAGATTAGTCCCTCAGATGGTGAGATTGCCTGATGTGGAAACTCGGCCTGTGTTCTTTAGAGTTTCAAAGAATGAGAGCGATCATAGTGAAATTTAGAAAACTCACTAAACTGAGCACATTATTTTTGTGCTGTATGACAGTCTGTCAAAAATAACTCTCACCTATATGATAATCGCGACGGGACTGAAGGCATGGTAAATGGTCAGACTGTAATCATTGCCTTGTTATGGGACTGGATATAGTTAAGGAACTTCCCTCGTGGCCAGGCAGATTTCAGAGTTGGAGCTGGACTGAAACAGCTTCCTCAGGGACACGGCTTGTTGTGCAGCACAAGTCTTCAGTCCTATTGCAGGAATTGTGTCCGGGTCCATTGCCGTTATCATATTTACTGTGTTCAGCTTTTTCTTCATGTCACGTGCAGCGAATCGAATTTGTTGAAGACTGGCATCAGTCATTCTGTGGGCATCATGAGGAGGGTGAGGTGGATTATCGACTCAACACTTCTGGCTGAGGATGGTGCAGATACTACATCCTTGTCTTTTACACCGATGTACGGGGCTGGGGATATTTGTGGAGTTATCTTCTCCTGTAAGTTGTTTATTAATCCATCAACAATGATGACTGGATGTGGCTTGACTGCACAGTTTAGATCTTATCTGTTTGTCTTGGGATCATTTCCCCTTCTCCACCAGATGGTAGTTCTGCTGTTTGGAATGTAACCAGTCAAGTGCGGTAGCTTTAATGGGTTGTCATCAGGTTTAGATACACATGGTTCTGACTCTGATATGTTCACCCAAACTCGGCACTGAACCATCACTCGGCTTGATGATAATGGTACAGTGATGGATTATCCTGGAAGAAAAGTTATGGATTGTGATTGAACGCAATGCTGCTGCTGCTGCTGCTGTGATCTACAGCATCACATGATAACCCAGTGTGAGCTGCAATATCTGCAAATCAATTCGACAAACTTTCCCCCAGTTCACACCGAGACCCATTCACCCATCAGACCTGTACTCAGTGACGTAACCTGGTTTCTGATGTGCAAACTATTAATATGAATCATTTTCTTTCCCATCATCATATCTTCTGTGTTTGAAATGAATGCTTTTCGAGTGTTTTTCTCCCTGACCATGATTAAGACCTCTTTCGTGCCAGTGATGCCAGCCTTATGTCGTTTCAGAGCCAATGAAACTGTGCACTTTGTTTTAGTTCACTTCTCAATGTACAGCGCTCTGTGCTGGACAGGGCTTTTGAGCAGATTCGACATACGTCTTTGGAAAATGTTCAAAAGCAGAAATTGCTGAATACACTAAGCAGGTTTCTCTGCATCTTGTGGAGTGAAAGCTGAGTTCATCTTTTGGGTCCAGTGACCCTTCGGCAAAGCTCCCAGTTTCTACAGCAATTTGTGCATTTTTATTTCAAGTATTCATAGTTATTTGTTTAATTGAAAATTTGTGCTGTGCCTATTCATTTCTGGAGAAACTCAGCAGGTCTGGTAGCATCTGCAGAGACAGAAAGACAGAGTTAGCGTTTCAAGTCCAGTGTGACACTTCTTCAGAACTGAAAAGGATTGGACACTGGGTATTTTAGTCCCTTGCCAGAGGTGAAGGGTAGGTGACAGGAAAAAGAGGGTGTGGCAAAAGATAAACAGGCTGTTAGCAGTGGTGAATGAGAAGATGACATAAAATGAGTTTAAATTAAGATGTGACTGGGGGAAAGGGATTCTCTCTATTGAGTGCAACATAAAGAAGAAACAACCACATAAGGTCATAGGGAGGCCAGGAGGGAGAATGTTGAATAAGTGGTATTATACAGATCTGGCCAGAGATACACTTTCACTGTAGAGATCAACGCCATCAGACAAAGACATTCAGGTGCTTGACGGCTTATTGGCACTAGTTAGATTTTCATGCTGGCTCAGTATTGTAACATAAAGAAGAAAACAAATAACAGTATGAAGCTTGGGCTGAGTGTTGTTTACCTGTCACTTTTAATATTGTTTCAAATTTGGAGGGCTGATCTTTCAGTGCTTGTTCTTGAAGTTAGTATCAGACGGAGAGTAGGAGGTTGAGGGGTGACATTATAGAAATTTGCAATATCAGGGAAGGCTTGGGCAGGGTGAAAAGCCAAGGTCTTTTCCACAGGCTAGGAAAATTAAATCTTAGAGCCATAGGTTTATGGTGGAAGAGGGAATATTTAAAAGGGAGGAAGATGAAACTTTTTTTTACATAGAGAGTGACATGGTGATGGAATGAGCTGCCAGAGGAAGACTGGCAGCTCCAACATTTAAAAGACATTTGGACAAACACGTGAATGGGGACTGTTTTGAGGCAAATGGGCCACATGCAAGCAGATGGACATAGTGTAATTTGGAAAACCTGGCCGGCATGGACAAGTTGGATCAAAGATTGTGTTTGTATGCGATATGACTGTATGAATATAGAAAGCGAAGAAAAGGGAAGAAAAAATGGATTTTCCCGCCATCTGTCTCTGGCAGGAATTTGGGAATACGGACTAGGCAATCAGTACTCTGTATCAGAGTGATCATGTAACTAGACGGGTAATTCAGAGGCACGGGCTGTGACTCCAAGGCTGTATTTAAAATCCTACCACAGCCGATGACAGAGCTTAAATTCGAATGACAAAAATTGGAATGAAACCTAATTGCACACATGGCAACCAGAAACCGTAAAGATTTATTTTTTATTATTTCACTGATAGGTTTTGCTCAAAAAACTTAATATTATTACCCAGTCTGAGCTCAGTGTGACTTCAAACTCACAACAAAATTGTTGGCTCCATTTTGTCTTGACAAATGGCAACGTAGTCAAGGACAATACGTGATTGACAACAAATGCTGCGCTTGCCCATGGTGCTGGCATCCCGAGAAACAACAGCATTAAAGGTGAAATAAACTAAGGAACGCTGGGTGCTAGAGATCGAAAATAAAATTTTCCAGCGTCTGAAAGTGTTGGAGAATCTCGCAGGTATGGCAACCTCTGTCAGGAAAAATGCAGGTAACAGTTTGAGTCCAGTGACCCTGCTTCACAACGGAAAGCAAACTGGGAAATATTATTATTTATCCTGGTATCATGGAGGGTTGGGTTGGAGAGAGAGGTGGGGGACAGGTTTAAATTGATTGGATGGAGAAATGGCCAGAAAAAAGAGAGGAAAGGAAATGACAAGTGAGCAAAGGGATTTCTGATGATGGACTGAAAGGAAACAAAATGGCAAGTTATTCTCACATTTCCCCATTTTCCCATATTCCTGAATATCGCATCCATTTAGATTTGTTCCTGTTTAAAGTGAGTTAGGTTCCCTGTACCTCTCTTCTCTGAGTGTGATGATCAAATCCATTAGCCATACTGGTGCTGCCCTTATAGTTGCTGAGATATAGAGAAAGGTAATGTTACATTGTCAACTGCTTCTTTGTAGAGAGAAACTGTTAGTGTGGGAGTGTGAAGAGATGCAACGGCTTTCTCAGCCAGGAAGAGAAACTCAGGAGTGGAAATAGTTTTCAACACTGAGCGCGCGCACGTTCCGTGTGGGGAATTGACCCATTCCTTTCATTGGAAAATCAGTGGAGTTTCTGTGGATGCTTATCTTGGGTTTGTATTGTCAGCTGCTGGGTCTGGTGACCCCACCTCTATACACTGCATTTACAAAGTGTCTGGGTCCATGTTAAACTAATGGAGATGGGGCTCCACAGAAGGGAATCTGTATCAATCGGGTGGTGCAGGACAGTGCAATATCTTTCCTGTGATTTCCCGGGACATTTGTCTAAGTTGGACCAGGAGTCAGGTATGAAACCAGTTTGTTTCAAAATTGAGGTGGTCACTGAGCTGTGTCCCCTCCTTCAGTATACTGTGTAGCCTCACACCACTGACAGGACTGTGCAGATGCTCAACATGAATTCAACTAGATTAGCTGTGGAACTTTCCAGGCAGGCGTGATTAACATATCCATCATCACTGGATGCAGTCCTCCGATATATTCACTGGCTGACAGAACCCACCTCTCCACTGAAAAAATTATATTGTGTCCATCTCGCTGAGGATGATACAGAAAGAAACTTCCAGAAATACAAGGGTACAGAGTGATTGGTGAAAATGAGGAACAGTAGGTAATTAGGATGAATAAAAGATATGTCTTCCAAAATCTTATTGGATTTAAGGTTGGTATTATGCTGCATCTGATGAGCTACATACCTGACTATTGAGGACGTGGCAGGAGAGCGAGTGAAAGAATTTACTGATTGTTCATCAAAGCTGGTTAGATTCTGGAAAGGATCCTCCAGACTAGAAAGCAGCTATTGTACACCGAGTTAAAAATCACACAACACCAAGTTATAGTCCACCAGGTTTAATTGGAAGCACGCTAGCTTTCAGAGGGACGCTCCTTCATCAGGTGATAGTGGAGGTCTCAATCATAACACAGAATTTATCGCAAAAATTTACAGTGTGATGTAACTGAAATTATACATTAAAAATTGATTATCTGTTTAGCCTTTCATCTGTCAGAATACAGTGATAGTTTCACTTCGTTCATGTGTAAATCACAATACTTTATTTTAAGTTGTATTCTTGGGTTAGCTGTTAACAATGGTGATAGCTAGAGAATATGTTGAAGGTGTTAGCCTCCTGCGTTCTCTCTCTATGCCTTTTGATTCTCATGCAAAAAGTGAGATAACGGAGTTTTACATAAATTCGTGCAGTTTTTGAGCTCAGAGTTCTACATGAATGCATGCACTTTTTGAACAATGTACAATGTTACCCTGTAACACCTTCAACATATTGTCTAACTATCACCATTGTTAACAGCTAACCTGAGAAGGCAGCTTTAAAAAAAACAAGTTTTGTGATTTACACATGAAAGAAGTGAAATTATCACTGTATTCTAACAGATGATCGGCTTAACAGAATATCAGTTTTTCAATGTATGATTTCAGTTACATCACACTGTGAACATTTGCTATAAATTCTGTGTTACGATCGAGTCCTCCACTATCACCTGATGAAGGAGCGTCGCTCCGAAAGCTCGTGTTCTTCCAATTCAACCTGTTGGACTATAAGCAGTGTAAGCTGTGAGAAAAACATTGGAACCTTTTGTGAGGAATGTGACAACTAGACACTTGGAAAATAATGACATGATTCAGTAGAGTCAATCTCGAATCAGGAAGGGGAAATTATCTTGATTTTTGATACACCTGCTGGATTTTGTGGAGGTTGTCCGTTGTGATATCGACAATTGAGAACCAGTGGGAATGAAGTATTTAAATTTTCAGCAGAGTTTGACATGTTTGAATGGGGTGACTGGGGAATGTTAGAGTCCATGGGTAAGTAGGGGTGGAATACACCGAATGTAGTAAAAGTTGGATAATCGAGAGAATGAAGAGAGTAGGATTATTATCTGGAGTGAAGGCTTTGGGGTATCAGAAGGATCAGTGGTTGGGCAATAGCTCTTCACAAGATATAAAATATTTTAGATATGAACAACAAATATCATAATTCACATTTATGTTCATTAAATAGTGAGAGATTGGGAAGTGCTGTTGTTGAAACAGACCTGGATATGTTTGGTCATATGTCACAAACAGAACTTTTACGTAGCAGGAATTAAATGATATGTGGCTCTTCATGCCAAATGATTAAAGTATCAGAGTAAATGTATCTTTCCCAGTAATAGTGTTTTGTTGATAGACTGTGAGGTGTATTGTGTACAGGCTGAATCAGCTTCATAAATAATGATCTTATCAGCGATTCAGTCCAACGGGGTTTCATCAGACTAAATCGTGGCATGATGCTACCATGAGGAGAAAGTGAAGAAACTTGTGCTTAATAAAGTGTGTTAAGGTGGTTGTGAGTTTATATTTTAAAAAAATGGTAAAGCACATTGAGAGTTGAAGATACAAAATTGCCTTATTAAATCAATTAAAGGAATACCCAGGCAAATTCACATTTCCTATGTATTGGAGTGCAAATATATCCACTGTAAGTATATTAGCTGGTACCTGTTCCAGTCGAGGAGAGATGTGCACGGTAACAGCATGTAGATTGTGGTTTTTGAGGGTGGTGATGGTGGGAGGTTCAGCCAGTTACAGTATTGCAAACGGACAACGCATCAGAGTCATCTAGCCTGCGATAAGAAAACATGCATCATTCTCCCTCTCCACAAACTTCACGAGAGCAATGGGTGATGGGAAATGTGATCAATAGCCAAGGTGCCAACATTCAATCCAGTCCAGTAGTTTTTGTGAACTGAAGGGACCATACTGAAAGGGGTTAAATGGAGCTGTTTGTTCAGTGACTGTGATTGATGCCAGTCTCCATGGATCACAGTTGTGTCACTGGATGTTTCCGTCTCCTATTAGTAAGGGGCCTCTTGCAATGGTTTATGCCATTGTAGCAGCAGATGTACCAACTCCAAAGCTCAAAGGGATCAGCAGCTGCAGAGACAGAAAAAGGAGATTTAAACATCTGAGAATAGTTTGGAATGATCCATTAATGGATCAGAATCTGAGAACATTAGACTGGAATGCTGCAACAATGGACAGGGGTTTATCCTTGGGTCTTTACTATTTTTTCCGGTCTTGGTCAACATTACCATATCGGATATGGGGTGCACTGATGATTATCCAGGCAGGTTACTACCCTATCCTTACTATTGTTGGTGTTCCTGGTAAGTTTCTTCATCTCTATCCATTTATTAATCTCTTCAACCATGGCGAACTTCTTTGCTATTTCTGTTATCTATATTTGACGAGACAGTATTTTCGTTCATTTACAATCAATGATCTCCTTGCTACAGAGAGACAGTGTAATGGCGTTTCACCAGACTAATTCCTGCAGTGATGGTACCATGAGGAGAGTGTGAAGGAAACAAGTGTTTAGTCTATAACGCTACAAAAAGAATAAAAACGTGATTGCATTAACACTGGAATGTTATCAATCAACACTCATATTTCCAAAACAAAACACGGATAGCATTAGATATACCATGTTTTCCATGATATGTGTCTTCACATTTGGACAAATATATAGATAGAAAATGTTTAGAAGGATATGGACCAAGCGCAGGGAAATGGGGGTTAGCATGGATGGACATTTTGATCAGCATGAACGAGTTTGTGCTAATGGCCTGTCTCCGTGCTATACGATTCTATGACTCTATGATAATTTACAGAGCTCTATGGAGCCCCATGTTGGTTGAGAGAGAAAGAGCTCCAAGTTCTGAATGAACTCTCACCGTCTGGATGTACAGTTGGTTTGTGACCCTGCATTGAACGTCATGTTGTTCACAAATCTGTCATCAGGCACACTCTGATAGTATGAGCCATTCCCACCAGCTTCTGACCTCCATATAGAACTCTAGCCTGTCTTCTCTGTCACAAACCAATCCTTCTTTTTTGCTAAAAGCTGTTCATTAGCTCAAGTAGACTCTGTCCTTAATGTTTTTCAGAGGGTCAATAAAACGGTGCCAGGATTAAGTCTAGGTGGATAAGTTGAATTCTGTAGGGGTTCTTTATTCTGTTCATTGTGTTTCATTGTATAATTTTGTGAATAATGTTTTTCTCTGATTTAAAATCTCGTAGTCACCCTAGCTAAATTACTCCGGGTAATTTTCATTGGGCAATTACCAAATCAAACTGCAAAGTTATGCTCTGTGCTGCTTGCTTAAGAATGTTTTGAGTGGTCTAATCTCGTCCATAACAGACTGGGGGCTCATTGCTGGATATTCAACGAGTGGGAGGTGCTAATGTCTTTAGTTCGGGTATTCGTTTGACTGGGTTGACAAAGCTTCGAATAGTAATGGCTATTTCAGTCGCCAATCGTTTCCTCGGTGTGCATGCAGTGACTTTGGATATTTTATGAAAAGTGAATAAGGCCAATTTGCAATTGGAACTGATTGCTTCTGTGAGGAAAGGAGAGGAAATTACAGCAGTAGCTCGTCAATTAAACTTGCTGGAGAAACCATCAGAATCTATAGAGATGGGAAGAATTCAGTTGCAAATGAAACATCTTGAGTTAGCGGCGAGACGTAAGGAAAGGGCAGCCAAAATGAAACATTTGACTTTCAATAAAATGCAGAAGAAGGGGGAAAAGAGAGAGCAGCAGAACAGAGAGTAAAAAAAAAGAAAGAATGGCAAAAAGAGAAAGCAGCATGGGAGAAAGAAAGAGAGAGCTTTTGAAGAGCAAAAACTGACACTTAAAAAGGGAAGTCAGTGTTAAACACTGGAGATAATGACTGAGGGTGGGCTTAGTAAGGCAGAGAGTGTGGATGAGCAACCCCTGGTAGCTAAAAGCTTAGTGAGAATTTGTTTGAGTATGTTCAAGCATTGCTTCAACTTGATGAGATGAATGTGATGACCATTTCGTCTCATTTGAAAAGTTGGCTCAACAAATGCAGTGACCAGAGGCAATGTGGGTTTTGTTGATCCAAAGGAAACTTGTAGGTAGGACTGGTGAGGTATTCACATCCCGATCAGAGGAGGTATCTAGGGAGTCGGAAGAGATTAAAAAAAACATTAAGTCAACATAGGCAACCTTTCAGGAATCTAATGAGGATCCTGGTCAAACCTCCACTGAGTGTCTAAGGATCAAACAGACTAATTTCGATTGTTGGATAAGAGCTTTAAAATTCAGGCAAAGCTTTAATGCCCTTAGAGAGGTTAGTATTTGGAGGAATTCAAAAATTCACTACCTGAAGTAGTGCAAACTCAGGTGGAAGAGCAGAGAGTGCAAACAACAAGGTTAGCTGCTGAAATGGCTGATGATAATGAACTGGTCCATAAACTTGATTTGCTTTCCAGAACCAGTTCTGGTCTTTGAGGGACAGAAATTGGAGCAAGGAGATATCCTCATGTGCAAAGGGAAATGTAGATCACAGTGTAGAACGTAAGGATAAGTTACCACGATAATAAATAAAACCTTGAGGGGACAAAGAAGTTTAAATGCTATGGTGTTTTCATTGTAATAAAGTGGGCCACACAAATTCACAGTGTTGGTGAGCTGGGAGAAATCCAGCTGTAGGATAACAAGACAAGCCTGGAAGTTTCGTTGAACTAGTAACAAAAAGCATAGGGGGAGTTAGACAACTGCCTCAGAGTGTACAAGATGATCAGTGGACATGCTACATCTGCGTAAAAAAATCTACATGGAAGGGTAATTGGTAAGGAGGTTCCAACATTAATTGACACAGAATATTTTCAGTCTGTAATGCTGAGGGGTGAGGCTTTATGAACTCTTGAGAGACGATTGCCAGAAAATGTGCTGGGAACAGGAATTCATAGTGAGGCAAAAAGTGCTCAGGTATGTAAAGTGAGGCGACGAAGTCCAGAGAAGAGTGTAGAATGTGTGGTAGGAGTACTGGACCCCTAACTCTCAGCTCCAGGAATAAAAATTGTCCTTGCAAATAATATAGCTGATTCACTGGTAGGCGTGCTGCCTACTCTAGTTGAAAAGTCAGTGAAGATGCAGGCAACTGAAGACCTGGAGAATGTTTATCCAGGAATTTTCCCTGATTACGTCATCAGCAGATCACAGATGCACTGGTTGAAGCAGGATAAAGGCAGAGATAAGGAAGCTGACATAGAGTTATCCGAAAGTTTCTTTTTGACCAGGTAAGTGGAACAGAAGGAGCAAGTATGAAAACATGAAAGTATTTTAGCTCTGCTAAGGTGATTGAATTGCAGCAAAAAAGATGAGAGTTACAAAAGTTATATCAAAAGACATTTAGCAAGAAAGAGAATGAATGCATTTCTGTGTGTTATTACTTAAATGATGTCTTAATGTGGATATGGAGATCAGCGCACATTGTGGCAGATCAGGCATGGACAGAAATTCTTCAAATGGTTTTTCCTGTTGGGTTTAGAAAGGAGGCGCTGCGAGTGGCACGTGACCTACCACTTGGAGATCATTTCGGTTAGGACATTACAGGCTGGAATACAAAGATACTTTCACTGGCCTGGACTACACAAAGATGTAGTTGAATTTTGCCAGATGTCTCAAACATGTCACACAGGCAGTAAATAAACCTGCAACTTTAATACCTATTCCAACATTTGAGGAACCTTTCGCAAGAGTCTTGATAGACAGTGTAGGCCCCTACCTCAAACAAAAAGTGGAGAAATAAGTATTATTAACAATAATGAATGTGTCGACTAGATTTCCAGGGGCAGACCCATTATGCAGCATCACAGCTAAAAGAGTTGTAGAAAAATGCTTATTTTTTTACTAGGTACGGACTACCAATAGAGATCCAGACAGATCAAACCTCACATCCAAACTATTAAAGGAGATGATGGATAACTTGGGAATAAAGCAATTCAAATTTACTGCGTACTATTTGGGATCACAGGGAGCATGAGAGAGATGGCATCAAACAATGAAGACCATGTTGAGGTTTTATGGTCAGGTTTATCCAGATGATTGTGATAAGGAAATTCCTTTTGAACTATTTGTGATCACAGATGCACAGGATGAATCGACCAAATTCAGTCTACTTAAATTTATTTGTGGGCATAATGTAAAAGGACCATTAACATTGGTTAAGGAGAAATTAATAGGTCAGAATTCAGAGACCATCCATTTGGATGATGTGTCAAATTTTAGGGAACGATTAAATAGAGCTGGAGAGTTGGGTAGACAGCATTTAAAAGTATTGCAGCATAGAATGAAAAAGGAAGTGGATCAGAAATCATAAATTGGCAATTTTGCAATTGGGAGTAAAGTATTGGTGTTACTTTCAGTAACAGTTGGACCTTGAAAAGCAAGTTTTGGCGTACCTTATCAAATTGGGAAGAAATTGAATGAGGTGAACTATTTGATACGGACTCCAGACAGGATGAGATCTCACGGAGTGTGTCATGTGAATACGCTCAAAAGGTATTTTGATAGGGAAGGAATGCAAGAGGAGAAGGTGTTAATGATTACAGCACAGAAGGAAGAACCAAGTTCAGAGGATTCTGAATTGGACATTCCTCAAATCAAATTGGAGAATGAGGACGTTGTCAAAAATTGGGATTAATTATTGAGTTACCTTACACAAGAAAAGAAAAAGTGACCTGAAAGAGTTTTTATTATCTTGTGGAGAGATATGCTGCAATAAACTGGGAAGTACGAACATAATTGTGCATGATGTAGACACAGGAGATGCTGTTCTGATTAAGCAACATCCTTATGGGCATGACTCTCCAGAATTGGCACAGGTTCAGAAGGAGATAGAGCGCACACTCCAATATGTCATAATCGAAGTGAGTTACAGTGACTGGAGTTCACATATAGTCATGGTACCAAAGCCAGATGGTACCCAACGGTCATGTGTGGACTATCACAACGTCAATGCCGTTACAAAGACTGATGCAGATCCAATTCCATGTTTGGAGAACGGTGTCGAAAAAGTGGGAGAAGCTACTTACATTTCTAAGTTAGATTTGCTCAGAGGCTTCTGGTACGGACCTCTGTCAGAAAAAGCAAAGGCAATTTCGGCTTTCATAACGCCAAATGGATAGTTCAAATTGTGGCATCTTGTATGAAAAACGATCCAGCCACATTTCAGAGACTGATAATAAGGTCATTGCCTGATTACCCA
This sequence comes from Hemiscyllium ocellatum, assembly GCF_020745735.1. Taxonomy (NCBI): domain Eukaryota; kingdom Metazoa; phylum Chordata; class Chondrichthyes; order Orectolobiformes; family Hemiscylliidae; genus Hemiscyllium; species Hemiscyllium ocellatum. Next base: position 27,216,170 of record NC_083447.1, on the reverse strand, counting down.
ACTGTGTGGTCTACGTTGATGACCTGATGTTTTTAGTCACTCATTGAAGGAACATTTAGAGCATTTATCAGACTTGTGCGATCAACCTCAGAAGGCAGGCTTGGTGGTAAACTTAGATAAAAGTGAATTTGAGAAAGCCCAAGTCACGTCCTGGGTCACGTTATTGGACATGGACAAATGGCCCCATGAGATACGAAAATGAAAGTAGTTGGGGATGTTTCACACCGTCGACAAAAATAAATATGCAGTACTACGGTTCATGGGATTGACTGGATTTTACCGAAAGTTTGTGCCAAACTTTAAGCAGTGCGGCGTCTCCACGCACCAAATTGTCAAGGGCAAGAACTCTCAGTGGACACAGGACTGTCAAAAGGCATTTTACAACCTAAAGACTGTGTTAACACTGCCCGCAGTATGAGCTACATTAGATTACACGAAGCCTATCAGGTGGCTATCGTTGCCAGTGATGTGGGTATTAGTCCGGTGTTCCTGCAGGAGGATGATGGGGGAATAGAAAGACCCATGGGTATTATTCTGGGAAGTCGAACGTTCATCAACAGAAATGTTCAATGGTGGAGAAAAAGACTTTAAAGTTAGTGTTGGCATTACACCATAACTGTGTTTATATTACCAGCAATGCATCTGAGACAATCGTATACACTGATCATAATACATTTGTGGGAAAAACTAAGGACAAAAATGCCAGATTGTTTAGATGGAGCTTGTTGTTGCGGCATTCAATCTGACAATTGTGCATGTGGAAGGTCGCGAAAGCGTGAAAGCTGATGAGTTATTGAGACGCGAATGAAATACGGAGTGTTTGGTGGTGGGGGTATTCCACGGCCTGAATTTGAATGGGTTTGTGCATGTTTGAATGTTTACAGTTAGCATAGTGTATCTGTCTGTTTTGAGACTACTAACTCGGTTTGAAGGGTTAAAAATGCAGCTATCTTTTAGCATTGATGGTTCTTTTTTTTTAGTGGGGGAGACATGTCACAAAGCAAGTCCCTTATTTGTCAAAAAGCTGTTCCTTGGCTCAAGGAGACTCATCCTTGGTTTTATTTCGCAGGGACAATAAAACGGGGCCAAGCTCCTATCAGTCTGGTTTGGTACAGAGATGAAAAGGACTTTTAGAGGCCTTTTCTTTATATGGAAACAGATGAGACTTCAGGCCAAAGTGGTCATGCTTTATAAGTGACAGTATAATGAACGGAGAGTGGTGAGCTGTTTTAGAACTGAACTGTGTTGAGCTGAATTGAGCTGAGCAGTTTTCAGGTGGAGTGAACTAGGAAGTTCTTCTGGGAGCTGTGTGGAATCTCTCTCTCTTTTCTGACCTTCATTTCAACCTGGAAGTATTTGTTACATTTGTACTGGTTTTTATTGGGAGTTTGATTATTGGGACAGTTGGTATGCTCGGAACAGCATAATTAATCTAGTTGAATTAGGTTGAATTCTGTCGTGATTCTTTATTCTGTTCTTTGTGTTTCATTGTGCAATTTTATGAATAAAGTTTTTGTCTGTTTTAAAATGTAGTAGTCATCCTAGCTAAATTACTCCTATTTCAATTCTCTTTCCCAGTCCCTTTCCAATATGGCCATCCTTGGCGTCTCCATTGCCCCATGAACCAAACCATGATTTGGAAGAACAAGATCTCATCTGTCTCCTGTGTAGCCTACACCCCGGGGACTCAACATTGATTCTCCAATTGCAAATAACCTCCCATCCAATTCCCCGACTCCCTTCCCAGACACTCCCCTCCATTCCATTCCTCTACCAATCTACCAACTGGACTCAGCCATCCCATCACCAACCCGCTGATACCCTTGATCTGTGTTCACTTATCCCCCACCTCGTCACTCTGCCTCCTCCTCCCTCACCCGCCACTTTATCTATAGACTCCCTTACTCCCATCCACAGTCCTGATGAATGGTTATATCCAAGGCGTTCACTTCTCAAGTCTTGATGCTGCCTTGCTTATTTTGTTCTTCCAGCTTCCTGCGTGTGTATTTTGTATTCCAACATCTACTGTCATTTTTAAAATTGTTTCTTGTGTAACAGGCAGAGTGATGAGTGAACGCATTGCGCCTCTTGTTATCCAACAGATCGGATGGGTGGAATGGCTTTCTTATATACTGTGAAACCAGCTAGAGTTGCTGAAGGAGTTCCTCTTTCTTTTTAACCATGGAAATATTTAATGTCCAGCAGTGTTTTGATCAATATTACCTTTACGTTAGCAGCACAAGCTTGAATGTTGTCCAGATTTGATACCTGAGTTCGTTAGGAGGTGACTCATTGTTCTAAATACTGTATAATCTTCACAGAACATCCCACCTCTGATCGTATGACAGAGGGGAAGACATTGATGACGCTGCTGAAGATGTTTATGCCGAAGAAGCTACACTGAGGATTGCCCACAGGGATATCCAGGGAGTGGGAGGATTGATGTCCACAGCCCCATTGTGGTTCTGAATGATTCAACCAGTGGGAGTTTACAACTAATTCCATTAAGTTAAATTTTGTTCAGTCTCCTTGACATCTCGCTCAATCAAATACTGCCATGATATCAGGGCCAGTCACTTTACGCTGTGTTCATATCTTCTATCCATTTCAATAGGCCAAGGTATATGTGTGTGGAGTGTTTCCTTCTCTCAGAGGGTAGTGACGGTTGGGACCAGACAGTTGGGGAGGCCAAAGCACTGAAATGTTTGGGGGGTGCGAGTGGGTGTCAGTGGTTTTTGACCCGTCAGAGAGTCGAGGGCTACAAAGAATTGGGCATAAAAGAGTAATTGCGGCCGAGTACAGATTAGCCCTGACTTACTGAATGGAAGTGCAGGTCTGATGGGCTATGTAGCCTGGTTTTATCCAGTAAACCCCATAATCCAGTCACTTTGCGGCCTCTTCATTTCCTGTGTTACTGACTTCAAGTAACTAAATAGACTGATCCTGTTGCTGTGTAACTGGATACTGGTGCTGTATGATCTGGTTGCAGTTTTATAGGCCGGGGGGTTTATTGGC